>NC_084831.1:39847501-39955001 GCF_033115175.1 Lepus europaeus
GAAATGAAGAGAGGTTCTTTTAAAAAATAAATAAAAATAATAATCAAGAAAATGAGAAAGGATTCAAATCCATGTATTCAGAAATGAAAATGGAGACATTATGACTGAGACCACAAAAATACAAAGGATTGTTAGAGATTATTATGAACAATTATATGCTATCAAATTCAGTAACCTAGAAGAAATGGACAAATTCATGAACACATATACCCTACCACGAATGAATCATTTGGAAATAGAATAACTTAACAAAGAGCAAGAAGAGAGATTGAATCAGTAGTAAAAAAAAAAAAAAAAAATTCTCATCAAAATAAAGCCCAGGACCAGTTAATCCAGTAACTTCACTCCACAATTCTACCAAACTGTTCAGGAATAATTTACACTAACCCTTCTTACACTATTAAAAAAAAATGAGGAAGGTTTTCCAAATTCATTATGAGACTAACTTTACCTTAATATCAAAACCAGACAAGGACACCAAGAGAAAAAAAAAGCACATACAGAATCAAGGACAAAAACCATGTGTCAGGGCCGGCGCTGTGGTACAGCGGGTTAATGCCCTGGTCTGCAGTGCTGGCATCCCATATGGGCACCGGTTCAAGACCCGGCTGCTCCATTTCCAATCCAGCTTTCTGCAATTGGCCTGGGAAAGCAGTGGAGGATGGCTCAAGTCTTTGGGACCCTGCACCCGCATAGGAGACCCGGAGGAAGCTCCTGGCTCCTGGCTTCGGATCAGCACAGCTCCGGCCATTGTGGCCAATTGGAGAGTGGACCACTGGATGGAAGACCTCTCTCTCTCTCTCTCTCTGCCTCTCCTCTCTGTGTAACTCTGACTTTCAAATGAATAAATAAAATATTAAAAAAACAAAAAATCTATAATATCTAGAAATATACATGAGGATACTTCAAAAAGTTAAAGGAAAACAATTTAAAAAAAAAAGCATGTGTCATCTAAATAGATGCAGAAAAATCACTTAATAAAATTCAACATCCTTCATCACAAAAACTCTGACCAAATTACATACAGAAGGAACACACCTCAATAATGAAAATAAAAAATAAATGGCATCCAAATAGTAAAGGAGCAGGTCAGTCATTGTGTCAGATGACATAATGCTATATACAGAAAACCTTACAGACTCTACCAAAAAGCTGTGAGAACTAACACATTCAGCAAAGTTTCAGAATACAAAATGTACAAAAAACAGTAGTGTTGTTATACACCAATAGTAAATCATCTGAAAAAGAAATGAAGAAAATAATCCCATTTCCAGTACCTGCAAAATAAAATAATACAAAATACCTAGGAATAAACAGCCAAAGATGTAAAAAAATCTCTACAATGAAAACTTTAAATCATTAATGAAAACTATTTGAAGAGAACACAAAGAAATGGAAACATTCCATGTTGATGGATGGGAGAATCAATAGTTAAAGTGTGTATACTATCTCCAAGTGATTTATAGATTGAATACGATCACTATCAAAACACTGATGACATTTTTCATAGAGCAAGAAAAAAACATGATTAACATTTGCATGGAACCATAAAGGCTCTGAAATAGCCAACTCAATCTGAGCAAAAATTACTAAAAAAAAAGGTGAATTACAGTATTGGTTATTTATTTATTTATTTATTTGACAGATAGAGTTACAGAATGAGAGAGAGAGACAGAGAGAAAGGTCTTCCTTCTGTTGGTTCACCCCCCAAATGACCGCTACGGCCGGTGCTGCGCCGATCTGAAGCCAGGAGCCAGGTGCTTCTTCCTGATCTCCCATGCGGGTGCAGGGGCCCAAGCACTTGGGCCATCCTCCACTGCCCTCCCGAGCCACAGCAGAGAGCTGGACTGGAAGAGGAACAACCAGGACTAGAACCTGGCACCCATATGGGATGCCAGCGCCACAGGCGGAGGATTAACTAGTGCACCACTGCGCCGGCCCCTACACTATTGGTTTTTAAAAAGTATTACCAGCTATAATAATTAAAATAGCATGGTGCTGTCATAAAAACAGATTGATACTTTGACTAAAAGAACAGAATAACGACCTCAGAAGTAAATCCACAATCTATAGTCACCTTATCTTTGAGAAAGTTGCACTGGAAAAAGGGTATCTTTTTGAGAAATGATACTGGGGAAACTGTAAATTGACATGCAGAAGAATATCACCAGATCTCTATCTCTCGGTATGCACAGAATGTACTCAAAATGGATATAGTTCTAAATATGATACCTACATAACTGAAACCATTATAAAAATATAGGAAAAACACTTCACAACATTGGAATGGATAATGATTTTCTAGATCAGATCCCCACAACCCAGAAAATAAAATTAAAAAAAAACCAGAATACTGGAATTCATTGAATTAAAGACCTTTTACAGAGCAAAAGAAAAATTGACAGAGAGAGAGAGAGAGAACCTACAGAATGGGAGAAGTATTTGCAAGCTATACATCTGATAAAGGGTTAATATTGGAGACTAAATAAGGAACTCAAACAACCCAATAGCAAATAAATGAAATAATCAAATTCAAACATAGGCAGCAGATCTAAATAGACATTTTTCAAAGGAGGACATACAAATGGCCAATAGGTGCAAGAAAAAATGCTCAACATCACTAATCATCAGAGAAATGCAAATCAAAAACACAATGAGAAATCACCTTAGGCTAGTAAGACTGGTATTATCAAAAAGACAGAAAGTGTTGCTTAGGAGGTGGAGAAAAATGAAAACTTGCCTGCTCTAGGTGGGAATGTAAATTAATACAGCTGTTGTGGAAAACAGCATGGAGGGTTCTAAAAAAAAAACTAAAAATAAAACTACCCTGTGATCCAGCAATCTCACTCCTGGGAAAACATTCAATGGAAATGAAATTCGTTGGAACTCCCATGTTGACTGCAGCACTACTCACAGTGGCCAACAAATGGAAATAACTAAAATATCCATTCACCAATGATGGGTAAAGAAAATGTGGGACATATCCGCAGTGGAGTACTACTCAGCCACAAAAGAGATGAAATCTTGTCATTTACACAACATGGATGGAATTGGAGGTAATTACATTAAGTGAAATAAGCCAAGCGCAGGGAGATAAATACCACATGAACTCACTCATGTGCAGATTCTCTAAACACAATATGGCCACCAGAAGCAAAGGAAGTGAAGCTGGGAGGAAGGACGTAGAAAGATTGACTGATGGGTACTAGATTATAGCTAGCTATGATTAAGAAGTTCTAGGGTTCTATTGCACAGTAGGGTGACTATATGTGTCAATATGCCATATATTTCTTTATTAAAAAAAAAAACCTAGAAGGTGGGGGAAGGTGGGACTAGGGAGAGAAAAAGAAGTTTAACTTCAATAACCTGAGCTTCCTTCTTAACAGACAAGAAGTAGAACATAAAGCTATTATCACAAGCTAATGTAATAGAAAAAGACTTGCCCACATGAATTATTTTTAGATGTCACAAATTGCTTTGAAAAAAATGAGTGAGATGGTCAAACTCTTCATGAAGAAATGGGGATGGATTTCTTTTGGACAGGCAGAGTGGATAGTGAGAGAGAGAGAGAGACAGAGAGAAAGGTCTTCCTTTTGCCATTGGTTCACCCTCCAATGGCCGCCGTGGCCTGCACGCTGCGGCCAGCACACTGCGCTGATCCGATGGCAGGAGCCAGGCGCTCATCCTGGTCTCTCATGGGGTGCAGGGCCCAAGTACTTGGGCCATCCTCCACTGCACTCCCTGGCCACAGCAGAGAGCTGGCCTGGAAGAGGGGCAACCGGGACAGAATCTGGTGCCCCGACCAGGACTAGAACCTGGTGTGCCGGCGCCGCTAGGCGGAGGATTAGCCTATTGAGCCGCGGCACCGGCCCTCAATTTGATTTTATGAGGCTATAGCAAAACCTGATGAGTACACTGGACTTATAGCCCAAGTACCATCATAAACTAACATGAAAAATATTAGCAAATTTAAAGCAGTGATATATATATATATATATACATATATATATATATATATTATATTTTTTTTTGACAGGCAGAGTTAGATAGTGAGTGAGAGATATAGAGAAAGGTCTTCCTTTCTCCGTTGGTTCACCCTCCAAGTGGCTGCTATGGCCGGTGTGCCACAGCCGGCGTGCTGCACCAATCCAAAGCCAGGAGCCAGGTGCTTCCTCCTGGTCTCCCATGTGGTTGCAGGGCCCAAGGACTTGGGCCATCCTCCACTGCACTCCCGGGCCACAGCAGAGAGCTGGACTGGAAGAGGAGCAACCGGGACTAGAACCCAGCACCCCAACCGGGACTAGAACCTGGGGTGCTGGCGCCGTAGGTGGAGGATTAGCCTAGTAAGCCATGGTGCCAGCCAATATTTATATATTTTTAAATGAACTTTTTAAAAAAATTATTTATTTGAAAGTCAGAGTTACAAAGAGGCAGACAGAGAGAGAGAGAGGTCTTCCATCCACTGGTTCACTCCCAAAATGGCCACAATGGATGGAGCTGAACTGATCTGAAGAAGCCAGGAGCCAGGAGCTTCTTCCAGGTCTCCCACACTGGTGCAGAGGCCCAAGGACTTGGGCCATTTTCTACTGCTTTCCCAGGCCATAGCAGAGAGCTGGATCGGAAGTGGAGCAGCTGGGATTCCAACCTGTGCCTATATAGGATGATGGTGCTGCAGGCAGAGGCCTAGCCCACTATGCCAAAGTGATATATATTTTTAAGGAAATCATACCTAGGAGGTTTTTTCTAAGGATTCAAACATGGCTGAACACTCATAAATCAGGTGAATATTCACCACATTTAAATTTGGAGAAAAAACTCCCTTTTGAAGTATACGAGGATATTCCAAAAAGGTTATAGAAAAATGGAATTAAAAGGTAAGTTTTTTGGGGCTGGCGTTGTGGTGTAGCAGGTAAAGCTGCAGCCCGCAGTGCCGGCATCCCATATGGGCACCAGTCCAAGTAAAAATGAATGAAAAAACTCACAGTAACTTAAAATGATGTAAAAGAGGAAATATTTTGACTTTAAGAGAAATGATGACATGAAGTGAAACTGAGAGATAACAAGAAATGTATATCATATAAAAATAAGATCCAACATACACATAATAGGAGCTACTTAAATAAATCAAAGTCAGGGGATAGGACCTATACTAAAAACTATAATTCAAGAAAAATTGACCAAAAAATCCCTTTAAAATATATAACGAAAGGTACACAGTACACCTGGAAACAGTCAGTCCAAAAGAATCAACACCATGATGAATTCTAGCACAATTATTGAACACACACAAACATACTTCAATGAGACCAAGTAATTTACAAAGGAAATTGGAGTTTAGGTGAATTTTGACAGCAATGCAATGTTAAATTGGAAATGGCATAGAAAATTAATTAATTTTTAAAAAAATATTATGTAGGATCTCTGTCTTTAATGTGCTGTACACTCTTATTTAATGCTATAACTAGTACTCCAACAGTATTTTTTTTTTCACTTTGTGTTGCTATATGGGGGCAAACTGTTGAAATCGTTACCTAATATATACTAAACTGATCTTTTGTATATAAAGAGAATTGAAAATGAATCATGATGTGATTGGAGGGGGAGAGGGAGCGGGAGGGGGGAGGGTTGTGGGTGGGAGGGAAGTTTGGGAGGGGGAAGCCATTGTAACCCATAAGCTGTACTTTGGAAATTTATATTCATTAAATAAAAGTTTAATTAAAAAAATAAAGAAAATGGGTATTAGTGTTTGGCACATCTCTTGGGATGCTCACATCATGTATCTGAGTGCCTGGGTTCAAGTGCAGGCTCCACTTCTAATTTCAGCCTCTGACTAATGTGTGCTCTGGGAGCCAGCAGAAGAGAGCTCAAATATCCGTTTCCTGCCACTCAATGTGGGAGACCCAGACTGAGTAACAAGCTCCTAGCTTCAGCCTAGCCCCACGTCTGCTGCTGCAGGCATCTGGGGACTGAACCAGTGGAAGGAAGATATCTTTCTCTGTTTCTCTATCTCTGCCTTCCAAATAAAATGAAAATGAATAAAAATTTGAAAAAGAAAATGTTTTGTTCCAATAATATTTTGTTGGAAAAGCCAATGTGGACTTGAATTATATTCTAACCCAATCTTCACTGCTGCCCTTGAGAATTAGGAATCTTGGTGTGAAAAAAGAAAGATTTATGTAAGATGTATGAAGATAAGGAAGTAATTCATGGTCCTAATTTTGAACTTGAATACATAAGGCATTGTATGTTTAAAAACACATCTCTTTCAGGTCTGATCATTGAAAATGTGAAGAAAAAAACAATGACCAACCTTGTAGCACAGGGCATCATTAGTTTACATATTTTGGTATGAAAAATATAACCTCAGGAGTTTCTTAGAGAAATGGATGATCTCACCTTTAGGTAAGGAAATGTGCAAGAGGAACCTGAAACTCTTAAACCTGTTAGGGCCATATTAAAGACTCAGGAGCCAATATGAAGGCTTCCCATTGATTAACACTGAGCTCACGTGAACACCAACAAGGAAAATAGCAAAAATACATGTCAAATATGTTTAAATTCATGAGTTCATAATGATTTAAAAAGAGGAAAACTAATGCCACTTTTGGAGCATATTATAGAAAAAAATATTGCAAAAACTGGAAAGTTAAATTAAAGGAATTCCTCCTCCCCAAATATGGACGGTGCCATTAAGTAACAAAATAGATGAAGCAAAGTTTGTCCTTTTAGAAGTATCTCAGCAAAGAAATAAAGTGCAAATAAGAAACTCAAATCATTTTATAAACTTTTAAAATGTATTTGGCATTGGAATTGGTACAGGACAGAAAAAAGAGTGAGAATGAATGAGAATCAGACATTATATACCTGCTAATGAAAGACACAGAGTAAATTCTGGAATAAAAATTGGTCTTCATTAAGACTCTATAGAGATTCAAACCTCTTTGAATCACAGATTCCATTACCAAATTAAAGGAAATACTGCGAACAATGAACATGTTTACACCACAGAAATGATACCAGCAAATGCTTATGGTCTACTTGGTCAGATGATCCAGCTTCTCCATAAATAAAACACAGGAGAAAAACAGAGTAATGAAATGAGAGAAATGGAAAAGCCATAGACTGAAAGAGACTTAAGAAGATATACATTTAAGGCAACAACAAAAAATTAGAAATGCTACTTGGGGAATAAAACCATGGCAACTCATGACTAGAGCCTAGGGAGATTACTGACGCCATGAACAGGAGTGTCAAATTGTTAAGTCAGCAACAGGAGTCACTGTGTACTTACATCCCATGTGGGATCTGTCCTTAATGTGTTGTCTAATGTGCAGTGATGCTATAACTAGTACTGAAACAGTATTTTTACACTTTGTGTTTCTGTGTGGGTACAAACTGATGAGATCTTTACTAATTATATACTGAATCGATCTTCTGTATATAAAGAGAATTGGAAATGGAAAAAAAAAAAACAACCCTGGTGTTAAATTGGAAATGGCATAGAAAATTAATTAATTTTTTAAAAAAATATTATGTAGGATCTCTTTCTTTAATGTTATTTAATGCTATAACTAGTACTCCAACAGTATTTTTTTCACTTTGTATTGCTATGTGGGGGCAAACTGTTGAAATCGTTACCTAATATATACTAAACTGATCTTCTGTATATAAAGAGAATTGAAAATGAATCATGATGTGAATGGAAGGGGAGAGGGAGCAGGAAAGGGGAGGGTTGCGGGTGGGAGGGAAGTTATGGGAGGGGGGAAGCCATTGTAACCCATAAGCTGTACTTTAGAAATTTATATTCATTAAATAAAAGTTTAATAAATGAAAAAAAAAGGAAGTAATCTGGGGCCCCTGCTGTGGCTCAGCAGGTAAAGCCACCACCTGCAATGCCAGCATCCCATATGGGCGCCTGTTCAAGTCCTGGCTGCTCCAGTTCCGATCCAGCACTGCTATGGCCTGGAAAAGCAGTAGAAGATAACCCAAGTCCTTGGGCCCCTGCACCTGCGTGGGAGACCTGGAAGAAGTTCCTGGCTCCTGGCTTTGGATCAACACATCTCAGGCTGTTGTGGCCATTTGGGGGGTGAAACCAGCAGATGGAAGATCTCTCTCTCTCTCTCTCTGTGCCTCTGCCTCTCTGTAACTTAAATATAGAAATATGCATAATAGATTTATTGCTGCCTTTCAAATAAATAAATCTTAAAAAAAAGAAATAATTTCCATACTGATCAAGATACTGAATTACTCTTATAAGAGAAGGTGAGTTGGGATTTTAAGAGCTAACTGAGGGCTCCAGGACAATAGATTAGATTCCACGTTCTGATGAGATTACAAAAATGCTTCCTTTAGGAAAGATCATCCAGAAATAAATCTATTATGCATATTTTTAAGTTTTAGCTAAATTCATCAATTTTAAAAGCTTATAATTTTTAAACCATGTGTTGAAGGAAGTAAGAATACCAACAGCCTATTTCTCTACCAAAACAACAAAGATCAGAGAAAGTAACACCCAAATTAAACACCACAGGATGGGGGACTCTTCTAAAACTTAAGGCATTCGGATATGGCTGAAGAGCCCATAAGAGTATTTTAGGCATGGAAAGCCAAGACACTCTGGGAAAAAAAAAAAAAAAGGAAGACCTAAATGAAAGATCTCTGTGAGTGAGATCCCAGTGGAAAGAATGGGCCATCAAAGAAGGAGGTACCTTTCTCCGAAGGGAGGAGAGAACTTCCACTTTGACTATGACCCTGTCTGATTAAGATCAGAGTCCGCGAACTCAACAGGCTTCCATAGCCTTGGCAACTCATGACTAGAGCCTAGGGAGATTACTGACGCCATAAACAAGAGTGTCAAATTGTTAAGTCAACAGCAGGAGTCACTGTGTACTTACTCCTCATGTGGGATCTGTCCTTAATGTGTTGTCCAATGTGAAGTAATGCTATAACTAGTACTGAAACAGTATTTTACACTTTGTGTTTCTGTGTGGGTGCAAACTGATGAAATCTTTACTTAATATATACTAAATCGATCTTCTGTATATAAAGATAATTGAAAATGAATCTTGATGTGAATGGAATGGGAGAGTGAGTGGGAGATGGGAGGGGTGCGAATGGGAGGGAAATTATGGGGGGGGAGCCATTGCAATCTGTAAACTGTACTTTGGAAATTTATATTTACTAAATAAAAAAAAAGTACAATAAAGGAACTTTTATACAAAAATAAAAAAACAAAAACAAAAACAAATTTAGGTAAATTCAGCTCTAGGAAGTTCCCAAGTTAAAGGAAATACCAAACATTCCTGAGATGAAAGAAGTAACTAATCATAGAGAAAGCTTGGAGATGCAGGAACCAATGAGAAACTACAAAATGGTAAGGTACAGTTACGTTGAAATGAGTATTGCCTGCACAAAATACGGTGCTTGAAACGTACCAACAATAAAAACACAGGAATAACAACAGCATATCAATTCAGAATAAAATTATTCATTTATACTAAATTTTACTAAGAATACTGTTAATTTTTAAAATAAGTAATTTTTAAAATAAGGTTAACCAGAAAAATAAAAAGTTATAATAATTGGTAAAAAAGTAAATAATAATGTTTAACAATCATTTAAGTTCTTATTTTGGCTATGCTATTACAGAAAAATGTTAGCCATCTCTTTTATAAGGTCTAAAGATTAAATTGTGCATCCTACAGATTCCTTCATAATAGAATTAGTTTCCTACCTTGAAGAGAATAGAGAAATGAAAGAACAAGTTGGGCTTAGAATAGAGAAATGAGGGAGCAAGTCCTAGATCGCTTGCTGACAATAGCAATATCGCATGAATACTTAGCAAACAGTTTCAACCATTAGATAACAACTTAAGAAAACATTTACCAGAAGGTCCAATGCCTTCTATAAATTTTAAGAATCATGTATTTGAAAACACCTCTTAAATATCTAACATGGTGTAGTTTGTTTAACCAGTAAACTTAAGCACAACCATATAAAATGTTTTTAGTTTCTTTCTACCAACAAGTTTAAAACATATGATACACAGATTCAGGTCCCACAAATTAAAATGTATCTTTGATTGATTTTAGCAGCTTAAATTTATGGACAATCTTATCTATAAGCCATTTAAAATAAAACTCTTAATAAAATTTCCCCATGTGGACATAGAATATGTCCAAAGGCAGATAGACTAGAAGAAAATAAGAATAGAAATTTATGTAACTTTGACTAGAGCCTAGGGAGATTACTGACGCCATGAACAGGAGTGTCAAATTGTTAAGTCAGCAACAGGAGTCACTGTGTACTTACATCCCATGTGGGATCTGTCCCTAATGTGTTGTCTAATGTGCAGTGATGCTATAACTAGTACTGAAACAGTATTTTTACACTTTGTGTTTCTGTGTGGGTACAAACTGATGAGATCTTTACTAATTATATACTGAATCGATCTTCTGTATATAAAGAGAATTGGAAATGGAAAAAAAAAAAACCCCTGGTGTTAAATTGGAAATGGCATAGAAAATTAATTAATTTTTTTTTAAAAAAAGTATTATGTAGGATCTCTGTCTTTAATGTACTGTACACTGTTATTTAATGCTATAACTAGTACTCCAACAGTATTTTTTTCACTTTGTATTGCTATGTGGGGGCAAACTGTTGAAATCGTTACCTAATATATACTAAACTGATCTTCTGTATATAAAGAGAATTGAAAATGAATCATGATGTGATTGGAAGGGGAGAGGGAGCGGGAAAGGGGAGGGTTGTGGGTGGGAGGGAAATTTTGGAAGGGGGAAACCATTGTAACCCATAAGCTGTACTTTGGAAATTTATATTCATTAAATAAAAATTTAATTAAAAAAATAAATTTATGTAACTTATATTTGGATGTTATATTCAAACTATTTCAGTAGGGGCATTAAATATGGCAGACTAAATACTATAACTGAAAGACATTAATTGCCACATTGTATAGAAAAGTCAATACATGCTATTAAAATTCCTTTTAAATGTAAACAGAAAGGTTAAGAGTATAGTGATAAAGATGGATATCCCTTGCAAAACATTAAATAAAGCTATTTTAGCAATGGTACTATAGAATGAAAGACCAAAAGAAAATAATTTTTACAAGAAATAAAGACATCTAATAATAATATAATTCACATTTATAAGCATGTAATCCCTTTATCAGCATGCCTGGAGTCAAGACTCAGTTCATTTCTTATTTCACCTCCTGCTACTATGCACCCTGCAAGGCAGCAAGTGATGGATCAAGTGGTTGGGTTCCTGCTATCCACATAGGAGAGCTGGACTGAGTTCCTGGCTGCCAACTTCAGCCCCTAACTTGAGGCTGTTGTGGTATTTGGGGAAAAGAACCAACAGTTGGGTGCTGTCTATTTCTCTTTCTCTCTATCTCTGCAATTAAAATACAGGACCGGCATCCCATATGGGCATGGGTTTGGCTGCTCTACTTCTTATTCAGCTCCCTGCTAATGGCCTGGGAAAGCAACAGAAAATGGACAAGTGCTTGGGCCCCTGCACACACATGAGAAACCTGGAAGAAGCTCCTGGCTCCTGACTTTGGCCTGGCAGAGCCCTGGCCATTGTGGCCGTTTGGGAAGTAAACAAGCAGATGGAAGGTCTCTCTCTCTGTCTCTCCTCTCTCTTTAACTCTGCCTTTCAAATAAATAAATACATCTTTAAATAAGTAAATAAATAAACTCTGTGTAAAATCTCCATTTTGCTGCCACCACAAGCAATTTTTAAAGAACATCTAATATTTATTGGTTACTTTTACTTGGCTGTGCACTTGTACACCTGCACACATTGATTTTTTTGTTTCATATTCATTTACTGATTTATTAAATTATAATTGGGTTAAGTAAATTCCTTATAGGCAGGAAATTTGATTTCATGAAAATATTCCCCATGCTTTACACAGTGTCAGGTACAGAGCATATAGATATTGAGAAAAAATTCTCAATAAATACTTTATGAATAAATATAGAGACAAAAGGATGGCTAGTTTCAAGAGTTTGTACTCAGGTTGCTTTTAGTGTAAACATTTCAACACTGGTATTGTGTTTTTCTTAAATCTTTGGCTAGAATTCAGTAGAGAAAACATCTGAGCCTGGGGTTTTAATTTTTGAAAGCCTTTAAACTACAAATTCAATTTCTTTAATAGACATTCAACTGTTAAGATTATTTCTTCTTAAGTTATTCCTTGTTATATTTTTTGATAAGCTAGTCTATTTCGAGTAGTTTCAATATCAATATAAACCCAACAGAAGACAGAATTAGCAAACTAAAGGATAGTTGAAAAAAATGTCCAGGGGCCAGCACTGTGGCGCAGCAGGTTAACACCCCGTCCTGAAGCACCAGCATCCCATATGGGTGCTGGTTCTAGTCCTGGCTGCTCTTCTTCTGATCCAGCTCTCTGCTATGGCCTGGGATAGCAGTACAAGATGGTCCAAGTCCTTGGGCCTCTGCACCCATGTGGGAGACCTGGAAGAAGCTCCTGGCTCCTGGCTTTGGATCAGTGCAGCTCCGGCCGTTGCGGACATCTGAACCAGTGGATGGAAGATCTCTCTCTCTGTCTATACCTCTCTGTAACTCTTTCAAATAAATAAAATAAATCTTTTTTAAAAAAACTAAACTGGAGGGAAAAATAATGATATACATGTATATATGTACAAGACACAAGAGACACAGTCTACCCTTAGATAAGTGTAATTTGGAGTTTCAGAAGAAAAGCAAAGAGACATTGGAGAAAAAGCAATGTTTAAGGAAATAATGACTAAGGGTTTTCCAAAACAGACAAGGCATATAAGTTCTGCAAACTTAGTGGAGAAGTAATTCAAGAAAACTACATCTAGGTGTATCATATTCAAACTACTAAACACAAAGCCTCAGAGCAAATTTTAAACACAGCAAAGGTGGGAAAACCCATAAACTTCAAAGGAGTAAGAGGTGACTTTCAAAGGAGACAAAGAAGGTCAGAGGACAAAATGATGGCTTTTTTAAATGTCAAAGAAATTAACTACCAACCTCAAATTCTGTATCTAGTGAAGCCATCCTACATAAAGAAGAGTAAAACCAAGGTGTTTTAAACTCCTATCCAGGCGACTGACACAAAATGAAGTATTAAATAGAATTCTTCAGATAGGAGAAAAATGATTCTAGAATACAGATGGAAACAGAGAAATACAGGAAAGAATGAATAATAACAGGGTAACTATGTGATATAAGTGAATATATGTCACTATAGGAACAAAAATAATTAGTGTGCTTTATATGTATAGAATTAGTATATGATAATAGACTTGGAAGAAACGAATTAGCTTTAAATGTGTTAAAGATAATTGAAAATGAAAAAAAAAAAAACCTTGGTTTTTTAAATTGGAAATTACATAGAAAAATAATCAATCTTTTTTTTTTAAAAAAATTATTTTGCAGAATCTCGGTCATTAATGTGATGTACACTGTTATTTAATGCTATAACTAGTACTCCAACAGTATTTTTTTCACTTTGTGTTGCTATGGGAGGGCAAACTGTTGAAATCTATATATATATACTAAACTGATTTTCTATATATAAAGAGAATTGAAAATGAATCTTGATGGGAATGGAAGGGGAGAGCGAGTGGGAAAGGGGAGGGTTGCGGGGGGGGGGGAAGGTGTGTGTGGGGGGAGCCTTTGTAATCCATAAGCTGTACTTTGGAAATTTATATTCACTAAATAAAAAAAAATAAAATTAAAAAAAATGTGTTAAATGTTTTCATGTCTCAATGTTATTTCAGAAGTCATCAGATAAATAATTTGTCAGGGCTGGCGTTATTGCATGTGGATAAAGCAGCCGCCTGTGACACTGTCATCCCATAAGGGCACTGGTTGAGTCCTAACTGCTCCACTTCTGATCCAGCTCCATGCTAATGGCCTTGGAAAAGCAGAAGATGGCCCAAGTGTCTGGGCCGCTGCCATCCATGTGGGAGACCCGATGAAGCTTCTGGTGCCTGACTTCAGCCTGGCCTTGCCCTAGCCATGTGGCCATCTGGGAAGTGACCCAGTGAATGAAAAGATCTCTCTCTCTCTCTCTCCTTTCTCTGTAACTCTGACTTCCAAATAAATAAATATTTAAAATATAAATAATTTGTCATATATGCATGGTGAAATCAATAGGGCAAACAATAAGAGAATGGTAAAAAATGAATTGCAAGTAATAAAAAGAAAATGAACTACCATAAATTTAATTTAAACAAAACCCACAACAACCTCCATTAAAGTACTAGATTTTCATTCTTGAAAAAAAAATCTCCTGTTCTACTTACAAGATACAGACTTTAAGTATATGATAAAAGCAGAGACTGTAAAAATGTACAACATGCATACACTAGCCAAAAAATGCTTTTATACCTATTCAAATATTAGACAAAACATAGTATAAATAAGGAGTACTGCCAGAGATACAGAGAAACATTTCACAATAAAGGGTCCATAATACACTCTGAAATATATATCCAACCAATGATATAGCTTCATTATATATAGAATTAACAGAAATTGGAAGAAAAATATGGAGATATATAATCATGAAACTTGTTATTTTCTTGATTCTTGACACCTAGTTATCACTATACAGAGAAATAAATTCCAAATGGGTCATATATTTAAGTATTAATGTAAATAGAAAGTCTTTAGAAGAAAGCACAGAACACCAGAAAGTCTTGAAAGTAAACAAAAACTATAAAAATGCTAATCAAACAAGAAAAATATGTAAATTGTATTAATTAGTGTTGAAAATTAATTTTACTTAAAAGACACAATTAAGAAAGCAAAAGGGCAAGCCACATTGGGAAAACTAAAAAAGATGTATCTGAGTAAGAACTCACATCAAGAATCTATGTAACTCTTTTAATTTATTTTTTATTAATATAAACAGAACAGATTTCAAGTAGTTCATAAATACAACTCTAAGAATATAATACTTCCCTTCCTCCCCCCTCTTTCATTCCTTTTTATTTGCGATAACACATTTTTAATTTACTTTATAATTACAGGTTCAATATTCCACTAAATAAAGAGTTCAGCAACTAAAAAGTACAAAGATAAATTCTCAGCAATATATATTGCTGACAAAGGCTATAAACGGTAATCAAATTCCAAGATGTCAATTTCACTCATATATATTGGGTTTTTCTTATACTTTGTATATTAGCTACCAACACAAGGGAAATGAAATCAGCATATGAAAGTGTTAACTGTACCCCCATGTTTACTGCAGTTCAATTCACAATAGCTAAGATATGGAATCAACCCAGATGTCTATCAGCTAGAGACTGGATAAAGAAAATATGGTAAATAAACATGATGGAATAGTACTTAGCCATTAAAAAGAATAAAATCCTGTCTTTTGCAATAAAATGATGCAACTGGATATCATTATGCTTAGAGAAAAAAAGTCAGACCCAAAAAGACAAATATCACATGTTTTCTCTGATTTGTGGTTCATGGAACTCTTAACCAAAAATGTAATGTAGACAATCCAGTTAATAATAAAAAAAAAAAAAAACAGGCAAAGTGCTTGAATAGCCATTCACAAAACAGGTTATCCAAGTTACCAAGATACTTAAAACTTGCAATACTGAATCACTGGGAAGAGTGACTTGTCATCAGGAACCAGAAAATTAAAACAACTATGTGACTAACTACTTTTTATCATCAAAATGTCAAAGTGAAATGTAAGTGGGCACACATGCGTGTGTGTATGCATACACTCACGCACAATCAATCAAGCAGTGAGGATATGCAAAAGGAAGAATTCTCCAGCGCTGGTAGTGGGAGAGTCAGTTATTAAAACCACATGAAATGTTCTTTGGCAGTATCTACTACAGTCGAATGTACATATACCCTTTGTATAATTTCACTGGGAAGCCGATACCCAAATATTAAGGACATGTGCTAACTGCTCATGGCACTTCCATACACAAGAAAGAAGAAACAGCCCAAATGTCCATCAACAGAGGAATTAATAAATACATGGTAATACTTTCATATAGCCAAATGCTGTACAGCAGCAAGAGTGAAGTATGGCCTAAAAAGAAATAAAGTTACAACAAAACGGGAGTAGACACCTTAGAATGTCATTTATAGAAAGTTCAAACAAGCATTAGTACTAATCTTGCTTTTAGAAAATAATGTTGTGCTTCACATTAGATATCAACCACTCTTTAAGTGGCAAACTTTCTAGGGCTTCTACAGAGCTTTGTGTCTTGTCTGGTGGACAGTTTACATGAGTCTGTTGTTTTTATTAAGATTCATCAAGCTATTATTATGACTTGTATATTTTCTATATGTATATTATACTTTGAAAACAAGTCAATTTTAAAAACAGTAGGCAAAAAGAAGCTTAAAACTGTCAAAACTGATCCCAAGGTCACATAATCCAGTTAGATACCCAGGATTAAGTTTAATGCCCAACATGATGCTGATGATAAATGTTTTTTTTTTTTCAGGCTAATGATTGATACAAGAAATCAAATACAAAAAAGAATATACTGTCATTATTTCTTTCCAATTTTCATGCATATTTATTTGTCTTAGCTCAGAAAACATTCTCATATTGATATTCTCTAATATCAAATCTGACCAACCCAACCTATTCTTTTCCTCAATTGAATATTTAATTAATGTACAAATCAGCTTCAAAATATATACTTCTCATTCCCCCTTCCTCAAGTTACCATTTAGGATAAAATCTATTTGCAGTGAATGGAATTGCTTTATGCCAGGTCACAAACAAGACTCCCTATTTTCAAGGTTTTGAAATAAGTATCATGAAGTCACTATTTACTGTATCTTTAAAAGATAATTATCACTCAGAATGTTTATAGCTCAGATGACCTATGTCAAATATTTGGCATGACTCAGGTCACACAGGAAGTCTGATATGGTGCTTTTTTTATCTCTTTCCGGTGACTATAAATATTGCAAGTTTTAAGCATCTTTGGTGATTTTCTTGCCCTATTATAAAAAGTCTCCAAGATAAAATTTTAGAAACTAACATATAAATCTCTTTGATGAGCCTGATGTGATTTCAAGACATTTTTTACCCGGTCATGGATCTCATCGCAGTTTGAAGGTGAACACCAATCAGAATGAAATCTGTAAGCATAAAAAACAAAGGCAATTTGTAGACAAAGGGAGATAAAAACAAACCTTTCCAAATTCTGAAATACCAGACAAAAAATCATGCTTTTATTATTCCTACGGTGTAACAATGTAAGATTACAATGGCGTATTTTCTTCCTTTGACCAAGGATGAGGGTCAGACATAAAATCAGGCATTGATTCTCAGTTACCCGAAGGTCACCACAGCAAGTACAATGGTATTGATCATAAAGCTTGGCCTGCATGTAAGAGAACATGCATATGCATCTGACTACTTGAATGCTCTAAACACATAACTTTTTAGAACTTTACCTCTAAGCAGATTTTCATATTAAGACAATAATTCTATGTATAACACCTTTAAAATTAATTGTTAATTCTTGAGTAATTTAATCAGGCTCTTTTTAAGCTATAGAATAAATTTCTTTCAAATGAAACAAAACACAGATAACAGAAGAAAGTACTACATAGAATCTAATCATGTTCTTATTCTTTCAAAAACAGGGAACCAAGAAATTAAATTGTCCCTTTTCAACACAGATGATATCATTTCTCTAAGTCTCTGCTATGAGATAAACGTATTTTAAAATAATAGGTAGGAAAAATATGACTTAGTTCGAGTCTCAGAGTTAGAATTAAAGATGTCATAAAAGAAATAAAGCATCCATTCCTTTTTCTCATCTTTCTGAAATTCAAAACTGACATCGGTATAATTAAACTACTTTGTTTTACAAATGTAATGAAGAAAATTTCCAAATCTAATTATAATGCATTTACATGAAGTGAAGTGTTGTTAATTCCTCCTTAAAGAACTAGGTAAAATGTTAATATGTTGCCTATACATTTGCCTTTCTTTCTCCTAGTTTGTTCTTTAAAAATTACATTGGCATATTATTAAACAGAGTTTGAGTATTAGTCAAGATAAATGGTTTACATAATATACTTTACAGAATACAAAAATAATGAATAATCAGCTACATATAAATTTTAATTAAACTACTTTGTTTTACAAATGTAATGAAGAAAATTTCTAAATCTAATTATAATGCATTTATATGAAGTGAAGTGTTGTTAATTCCTCCTTAAAGAACTAGGTAAAATGTTAATATGTTGCCTATACATTTGCCTTTCTTTCTCCTAGTTTGTTCTTTAAAAATTACATTGGCATATTATTAAACAGAGTTTGAGTATTAGTCAAGATAAATGGTTTACATAATATACTTTACAGAATACAAAAATAATGAATAATCAGCTACATATAAATTTTAATTTCCTACATACATGTAGCACAACTTAGAAATCTGAGCTCCATCTATGTACCTACAGGTGGATCTCTTCAAAGACACTGTTAGAGGGGCCAGTCCTGTGGCATAGTGGGTAAAGCCACCACAGTGCCGGTGTCCCATATGGGGTGCCAGTTCGAGTCCCGGCTGCTCTACTTCCCATCCAGTTTCCTGCTAATGCACCTGGGAAAGCACTGGAAGATGGCCCAATTGGTTAGGCCCCTGCACGCATGTGGGAGACCTGGAAGAAACTCCTGGCTCCTGGTTTTAGCACAGCCCAGCCCTGGCCATTGTGGACATTTGGGTAGTGAACTAGTGGACAGAAGATTGATCTCTATCTCTCTGCCTCTGCCTCTCTGTAACTCTGACTTTCAAATAAATAAGTAAATCTTAAAAAAAAAAAAAAAAACCAAAAGACACTGTTAGAGGATACATTAGTCTGTGCTATGTTATAAGGAATGCTTGCCTACAAATTTTTAACTAAAGTTACAAAAATCTAAATTTTAAGCTCATGTTAATTAATTTGCTAGTATGTCTCTGTCTAATTTTAGCAATAATTTTAAGGTCTAATACATGTTTTATTTAAATCATATTAATATTTATATTTTAGGAAGGAAATTGCTTCTGAAATATAGCACATTTATAATCAAAATTGAAACCACATTATGGTGTGGTAACTTCATTGGAGTTATTTTTTTTTAAGATTTATTTTATTTATTTGAAAGGCAGAGATATATAAAGTGGGAGAGACAGAGAGAATCTTCCAACCCCTAGTTCACTCCCCAAATTGCTGGGGCTGGGTCTGGCTGAAGCCTAGGAGCCAGGAACTTCACCTGGGTCTCTCAAGTGGGTAGCAGGAGTCCAACCACTCAGGTCATCTTCCACTGATTTTCTAGGTGCATTAGCAGGGACTGGATTAGAGTGGAGTGGAGCAGCCAGGACTTGAACTGGTTTTCTGATATGGGATGTTGGCATTGTAGGTGGTAGCTTAACCTTCTGCACCAGAGTGTTGGCCTCTGGAGGAATTTTCTTTTTAAAAGAGCTCAAAGCAAAGAGCATCTTCACTGTAAATAAAGGACTTCATTGGCTTAAAGTAGGTGACAAAGTCTTCAAAATACATTTATTCATAGACACAATTAAGGACTAAGCATTTTAGTGCAATCTTAAAGGAAATTTATTTAATTTCAATGAATATTTACACAGATAAACACCAACAGCTGTATATTCTGTAATACCTTTCTACAAAACTTTCAGGTTTTCCTGGGACATAAAACCTACAACAGTATAAATTATTATTATTATTATTATTATTATTATTATTATTTTGACAGGCAGAGTGCATAGTGAGAGAGAGAGACAGAGAGAAAGGTCTTTCTTTTTGCCGTTGGTTCACCCTCCAATGGCCGCTGCGGCCGGCGCATCTCGCTGATCCGAAGCCAGGAGCCAGGTGCTTCTCCTGGTCTCCCATGCAGGTGCAGGGCCCAAGGACTTGGGCCATCCTCCACTGCCTTCCTGGGCCATAGCAGAGAGCTGGCCTGGAAGAGGGGCAACCAGGATAGAATCTGGCGCCCTGACTGGGACTAGAACCCGGTGTGCTGGCGCCGCAAGGTGGAGGATTAGCCTGTTAAGCCACAGCGCCGGCCACAAGAGTATAAATTATTTATTGATTCCAATAGATTGGAATCCAATAGCAAGTATATTGCTCACTGACCTAGAAATAGCCAGATTATGGGTGGGCATTGTGTCACAGTGGTTAAGGTGCTTCTACTCCACTTCCAGCCCAGCTGGGAAGCAGCAGATGATGGTTCAAATACTTGAGTTCCTGCCACCCATGTGGGAAACCTGGATGGAGTTCCTAGCTTCTAGCTTTGGCGTGGCCCAGCCCTGGCCATTGCAGTCATCTGAGGAGTGAACCAACAAATGAAAAAACCCTCTGTCTGTCTGTTTTTATTAGTGTGTATGGATATGTGTCACTCCAAGTTTCAAATATTCTTTTTTTAAAAAGCGAAATGAGACAATTTTAAAGATGTAGTACTGCCTGCTGAAAAGAATGTTTTTGCCCCTAGTATATCTTAAAAACATTTTGTTTTCCTTTGTAAACTAAATGTAGATATTTTTCAGAAAAATACACTCAAAATAGAGGTGTCCCACCTTAGTACAAGTAAAAGGGTTTATGTATCTTGCTTGCTCTAAATAGTACATAAATAACCCTTTGCTTAGATGAATTCAAAACTAAATTATAACTATGTTATTTTATTTCAAAAGTTTATAACTTTCCTAATATTCCTTGTTCTTGGATTGGAAGAATCAGTATCATTAAAATGTCTATACTACCTAAAGAAATCTACAGATTCAATGCAATCTCTATCAAAATACCAATGGTATTCTTTACAGAACTACAAAAAGCAACACTAAAATTCATATGGAATCACAAAAGACCCAAAATAGGCAAAGCAATCCTGAGCCAGAAAAATCAAGCTGGAGGCATCACAATACCTGATATCAAAGCATACTACAAAGCAATAGGAATTAAAACAGCATGGTACTAGCATAAAAACCAATATGTAGATGAATGAAACAGAATGGAGAACCCAGAAACTAATCCACATACATAAAGCCAACTAGTTTTTGACAAAATTGCCCAGCCCATATAGTGGAGTAAGTATAGTCTCTTCTGGGGCCGGTATTGTGGCAAAGTGGGGATAGCTGCCACCTATGATGTTGGCATCCCATACAAGCATCAATTTGGTTCTCAGCTGCTCCACTTATAATCCAACTCCATGCCAATGGCCTGGGAAAGCAGTAGAGGATGGCCCAAGTGCTTGCGCCCCTGCACCCATGTGGGAGACCCAGAAGAAACTCCTGTCTCCTGGCTTCAGACTAGCACAGTCCAGATTGTTGTGGCCATCTGGGGAGTGACCAGAGAATGGAAGGCATTTCTCTCTCTCTTTCACAAAAAATCAATAATTTTTTTAGAGAAAGAAAAGGATAGTTATGCTTTAACAAATGGTGCTGGCAAAACTGGATATGTGTGTGTGTGTGTGTGTATTCTATATATATATGTAATGAAATTAGATCCATACCTTTCATCATATACAACAATCAACTCAGAATGGATCAAAGACCTAAATTTAAGGTCTGAGACTATGAAGTTGCTGTAAGAAAACGTAGGGGAAACACTCCAAGATGTTGGTGTAGGGGATGACTTCTTGGGAAAGACCCTCAAAGCACAGGCAACAAAAGCAAAACTAAACAAATGGGACTATATCAAACTCAGAAGCTTTTGCAGATCAAAGGAAATGATCAATAGAGTAAAGAGAAATCCAATAGAATTGGAAAAAAATATTTGTAAAACAGCTATTCAACAAAGAATTAATATTCCAGATATATTAGTAACTTAAAAAAAAAAACTTAACAACAACAACAAAAAAAACCAATCCAGTTGAGAAATGGGCAAAGTACTTCAACAGACAGTACTCATATAGAAGAAACACAAATGGCCAAGAAATGTATGAAAAAAACGCTCAGCATCACTAGTCGTGAGGAAAATGCAAATCAAAACCACAATGAGGTATCACTTCACCCCTGTCAGAACAGCTAAAATCCAAACTGCAGAGAGTAACAGGTGCTGGTGAGGACGTGGACAAAGGGGAACACTCAAACACTGTTAGCGGAGTGTAACTTAGTGCAGTCACTGTGGAAAACAGTGTAGAAATTTCTTTAAAAAAAAAAGAAAGAAAGATTTGCCATATAATCCATCACTCTCACTACTGGGAATATACCCCAAAGACTTAAACACAATAAAGAGAGAGAGATACCTGCACCACCATGTTATAGCAGCATTGTTCATAATAGGCAAAATTTGGAACCAATCAAAGTATCCATCATCAGCTGAATGGATAAAGAAAATGTGGCATATATACACAATGGAATATTATTCAGCTTTAAGAAATGAAATTCTACCACTTGCAGCAAAATGGACCTAACAGAAGAACCTAATGTTGAGCGAAATAAGCCAAACCCAGAAAGATAAATATCATATATTCTCCTTTCTATGTGAGAGCTAAAATTTAAAAAAGAGGGGGTCGATAAAGAAATGTCTCTGTGTATCAGTATTGCTGCAAACATAGTTTTGTACAACTTTGTCTCATAATTTTGTCAAACTAGTGGTTAAGAATGTAATACTACTATAGCTTTAATGATCTGTGATTACCTTAAAATTTACTATAGATGGGTAAAATGGTCATTTTTTTTCATTCAGTTATTATTTACAGCCATTGCCTATATTCCTACTAAACTAGTGTCTTTTTTGCTTTTTATTTGTTAAACTTCTTATTTGGTGAAGTATCAAACATATCTACTGTAATATTGAAAGTATATTATCTCAAAAACAAAAAAAAAGGGTGGGAGAAGGAAGGAGGGTGGGAGGGAGAGGAAGGGAGAGAAGGAGGGAGGAAGGGAATATCATTGTGTTCTTAGGACTGTACCTACAAAGCACACTGATCTGTCAAAAACTGATTGAAATTAAAATTTTAGAAAATAAAAGTAAATAATCCGGTCTGTAGAGGGTGTTCTCCAATAAACCCTTTCCCTTAAAAAAAAAAAGTAAACAATTCCTTTAATTTACAGGTAAAATAGTCTATGCTTAATATCAAAAACACTCATTTTTAAATATCAGAAAATTTATCCAATCTACTTTCAAGCATGAAAATAAGTGTAAATGTCACATATCTACTCTAAGCCAATCCCTGTACTGACATAGGAAAATAAAGGGACAGCTGACTTTAGTTGTCCTGCATGAACATTTTTTGAATATAAACTCAATTAACAATTTATGCATATACAAAGGACAAGAGAAAAAGCAGGAGCGACCCTGCTAATGTGCCTGGGAAAGCAGCGAACATGGCCCAAGTTCTTGGTTCCTTGCACCCATGTGGGAGACCGGAAGAAGCTCCTGGCTCCTGGCTTTGGATTGGCTTTGCAGCCAGTTGGGGAGTGAATCAGCAGATGGAAGACCTCTCTCTCTCTCTCTCTCTCTCTCTCTCTCTCTGTAACTTTTTCAAATAAATAAAATCAATAATTTTTTTTAGAAATAAATAAACAAAAAGCAAGAGCCAGGTGTTTGTATGGATAAGCAACACAGGACTGAAACTGATAGTAAACTACAATGGAAGATTTACAGTCTGAAAGTTCTCCAAAACAACTGAAAAGGTAGAAAAATAAAACAATTATTTAGTTTTAGGACCACAAAGAGGTATAGGTTAAAAAACTTCTTGAAAACCTACAAATGTGGCAAATGATCTAGTCAATAAAATCAGAGTTTAATTCCAAAAGTAAGAGGAACACAGAGGGCTGGTGCTGTGGCCTAGCAGGTAAAGCCGCTGTCTGCGGTGCAGCATCCCATATGGGCAACGGTTCGAGTCCCAGCTGCTTCAGTTTTGATCCAGCTCTTTGCTATGGCCTGGGAAAGCAATAGAAGATGGCCCAAGTCCTTGGGCCCCTGCACCCGCATGGGAGACCCAGAAGTAGTTCCTGGCTTCACACTGGCCCAGCTCTGGCCATTGTGGTCATTTGGGGGTGAACCAGTGAATGGAAGACCTCTTTCTCTCTCTCTGCCTCTCTGTAACTTTTAACTCTGCCTTTCAAATAAATAAATAAATCTTAAAAAAAGAGAGAGAGAGAGAGAGAACACACAGCACCAACTGTAGACTGAACATCGGAGCAGATGGATAAATCAAGGAAAATCCACTGATGTTGAAATGTATGTTACCAGACATTAGCAAATAAAACCTCTTTTCAAGAATTACCATGAACTTTTATTTTTTAAATGTTCAGTTGTTTATTTTTATCTGAAAGGCAAAGTGAGCAAGAGAGAGTGAGTGAGAGAGAAAGAGAGAGAGAGGATATCTTCCAACTGCTGGTTCACTCTCCAAATTCCCACAACTGCCAGGGCAGGGCCAAGTCAAAGCCAGGAGCCTGGAACTCCATCCAGATCTCCCATGTAGGTAGTAGGTATCCTGGTAACTGACCTATCATCTACTGTCTCCAGGATGAACATTAGAAACTGGACTGGAAGCAGAATGTGGGACTAGAACCAAGCACTCTGACATGGACACAGGCGTTCCAAGTGGTGGCTTAACCCATTGCACCAAAAACACCCATCTCATTTCATCTCTTGAATTTTTACAGCATATGTATGTGTCCGTTGCATGTGCTTATGCCAATGACTCAATGACCTCCTTAGACATGATTCTCCTGGACTAGAAACAATGGTAATCAAAATTCTATATCTCAGGACTGGAGTCCCCAACATACCCCTATATATTCACTTTGAATGCTAATAAAGCTAGTGATGAAACAGAAAAATCTATTGAGAAGAGGGATTTTTTAAAAAATTTTTCATTTATTTATTTCAGAGGTAGAGTTACAGAGAGAGGGAGAGACAGAAAGAGAGGTCTCCCATCCGCTGGTTCACTATAAATGGTTGTAACGGTCGGAGCTGGGTTGATCCAAAGCCAGGATCCAGGAGCTTCTTCCAGGTCTCCCACATAGGTGCAGTGGCCCAACAAGTTGGGCCAGAAAGGGCACAGCCGAGAGCTGGATTGGAAGAGGAGCAGCTGGGCCCATAAGAGATGCCGGAGCCACAGGTGGAGGATTTACCTACTGTGCCATAGCGCTAGCCCTAAGAGGGATGTTTTAACAGAACATGCAAACAAATATACTCTTACTCCAATCACCAGTTTTGAGGTGAACTTTTGATCTACTCTTTATAGTTAATTAAACCTTTGTTAATTTCATCTAATATATGCTACTTAGGATTTTGATATCTTCTAACTGGTTTTCAGGTTGCTATCAGTCTATATCTTAGGTTTTCAAATTTCTATAAACATTTTTAAATAACTGAGTTTTTAAAAAATACTATGACAAAAACATGTTTTTCTATGGAAAGATTTGTGATAGAGGCAAGGAATTTCCAATTTTTTTTAATTTTTAACAAATGAAGAGGGATTCTTTAAAATCCAAATTATAAGGAAGTAGCCGACTACAGTTGCCAAAGTACTTCTAGAGAGAGAGCTAGAAGTGCAACATGATTAATATTCCCTTGTGGAGTTGGCAGGATATTAATTTGAGAAAACTAGATACTATTTGTCACCAATATAATTAAATGGAAAAACATGATCTATTTGTGTACTTAAGCTAGGTCTATAATAGTACATCCCTGTGACTCTTCTACAAACATATCAAATATACTACTTTCCAATTGTAAGAAACACATTAATTACAGTTAAAGTGATCCAGGTCTCCTTAAAAAACTCACTTATAGAAAACTGGGCTACAGAAGCATATCTAACACTATGTAACACATAATATATTCCAAAAAAATTCAAGAAAGCCTCTTAAAATCCAAATATACTTTTACAAGTAATCACATCATATGCCTACTTACTGTCTTCCATTATACTAATTATGCAAAAGATTAGTATAGAAATAGAGGCTACACACTACCTTTCCCTGAGAGAAGCTCGATTTAACACAGGGCTTGGTGAATGCTTCGGCACTGTTGAGGGCGCTGAATGGACTAACAAGGTCCTCGCTGAATGCTGGGGCTTGCTGCATGACCTGGAGCTCAGATATTCTTCACATCTGTCTAAAGACTCATCAAAGTCTCTCCCATGGGGTGTTCTGATAACCTGTTTTTAAAAAATCACATATAAATATATACATATACATGCACACATATTTATATTTCTATAGCATAATACACAGTAGTATGATATATATGGTAACATTACACAGATGCACATATGACTTTTATAAAGTAACAAAATAAAGATATGCCACAGCTGTACTCAAAGGTAAATTTCATGATGCAGTAGTCATTATCATCATTGAATATTAAATATGCCATGATTATTCATTATGCAGGTATAAATTTTACAAATTCAACATAAAGGTTTTTCTCTAAGATTTATTTGCTTATTTGTCTGAAACTCAGAGAGGAGGAGAGAGAATCTTCCGTCCCCTGGTTCATCCCCTCAAATGACCACATCAACCAAGGCTGGATCTGGCAGAAGCCTGAACCCACGAACTCCATATGGGTCTTCCAAATCGGTGGTAGGGGTTCAAAGCACTTGGGCCATCATCTGCTGCCTTCCCAGCTGCATTAGCAGAAAACTGGATTGCAAGCAAAGCAACCAGGACTCAAACCAACACTCCAATATGGGTTGTGAGGATCATAAGGGGATGCTTAACCCTCCACGCCACAACACTCATACAAATCTTTTTTTAAAAACTTTTATTTAGGCCGGCGCCGCGGCTCAATAGGCTAATCCTCCGCCTTGCGGTGCTGGCACACCGGGTTCTAGTCCCGGTCGGGGCACCGATCCTATCCCGGTTGCCCCTCTTCCAGGCCAGCTCTCTGCTGTGGCCAGGGAGTGCAGTGGAGGATGGCCCAAGTGCTTGGGCCCTGCACCCCATGGGAGACCAGGAGAAGCACCTGGCTCCTGCCATCGGACCGGCGCGGTGCGCCGGCCGCAGCGCGCCTACCGCGGCGGCCATTGGAGAGTGAACCAATGGCAAAGGAAGACCTTTCTCTCTATCTCTCTCTCTCTCACTGTCCACTCTGCCTGTCAAAAATTAAAAAAAAAGAAAAAAACCCTTTTATTTAGTAAATATAATTTTCCAAAATACAGTTTATGGATTACAATGGCATTTTCCCTCTCACCCGCACCCCTCCCATCTCCCACTCCCTCTCCCATTCCATTCACATCAAGATTCATTTTCAATTATCTTTATATACAGAAGATCAATTTAGTATATACTAAGTAAAGATTTCATCAGTTTGCACCCACACAGAACATAAAGTGTAAAATACTGTTTGAGTACTAGTTATAGCATTAATTCACAAAGGACAACACATTAAGTACAGAGATCCCACATGAGGAGTAAGTACACAGTGACTCCTGTTGTTGACTTAACAATTTGACACTCTTGTTTATGGCATCAGAAATCTCCCTAGGCTCTATACATGAGTTTCCAAGGCTATGGAAGCCTCTTGAGTTTCCTGACTTCGATCTTATTTAGACAAGGTCATAGTCAAAGTGGAAGTTCTCTCCTCCCTTCAGAGAAAGGTACCTCCTTTGATGGCCCATTCTTTCCACTGGGATCTCACTCACAGAGATCTTTCATTTAGGTCTTCTTCTTCTTCTTCTTTTTTTTTTTTTTGCCAGAGTGTCTTGGCTTTCCATACTTGAAATACTCTCATGGGCTTTTTAGCCAGATCCGAATGACTTAAGGGCTGATTCTGAGGCCAGAGTGTTGTTTAGGACATCTGCCATTCTATGAGTCTGCTGTGTATCCCACTTCCCATGTTGGATCTTTCTCTCCCTTTTTGATTCTATCACTTAGTATTAGTAGACACTTGTCTTGTTTGTGTGATCCCTTTGACTCTTTGACCTATCAGAGCCATCGAATGTGAACTGAAATTGATCACTTGGACTAGTGAGATGGCATTGGTACATGCTACCTTGATGGGATTGTATTGGAATCCCCTGGCACATTTCTAACTACACCATTTGGGGCAAGTCTGATTGAGCATGTCCCAACTTGTACATCTCCCCCCTCTCTTTTTCCACTCTTAAATTTAACAGGGATCACTTTTCAGTTAAAATTTAAACACCTAAAAATAATTGTGTGTTAATTACAGAGTTCAGCTGCTGTTGCATAGAGATCTTTAACATCCTTTTTAAAGTTTATTCCAAGGTATTTGATTGTTTTTGTAGCTATTGAGAATGGGATTGATCTTAGCAGTTCTTTCTTAGCCATGGCATTGCCTGTGTATACAAGGGCTGTTGATTTTTGTGCATCAATTTTATATCCTGCTACTTTTCAAAACTCTTCTATGAGTTTCAATAGTCTCTTAGTAGAGTTCTTTGGATCCCCTAAATAAAGAATCATATCATCTGCAAAGAGGGATAGTTTGAGTTCTTCCTTCCCAATTTGTATCCATTTAATTTCTTTTTCTTGCCTGATGGCTCTGGCTAAGACTTCCAGAACTATGTTGAATAGCAGTTTTGAGAGTGGCATCCCTGTCTGGTACCAGATCTCAGTGGAAATACTTCCAATCTTTCCCCATTCAATAGGATTCTGGCCATGGTTTTTTCATAAATTGCTTTGATTGTATTGAGGAATGTTCCTTCTATACCCAAGAAACGGTGACTTGATCAGCCCTTGCCCTGACTGTTGATGAACAACTTAATACTTTATCCCTCCTAGTATTTTTTGTTTGTTCTATTTAATACTATTGGTTGAATTCTGTAATTAATACACAGTTATTCTTAAGTGTTGATACTTAACTGAAAAAATGATCCCTGTTAAATATAAGAGTGGGAATAAGAGAGGGAAGAGATGTAGAATTTTGGACATGCTCAATCGGACTTGCCCCAAACGGTAGAGTTAGAAACATATCAGGGGATTCCAATTCAATCCCATCAAGGTGGCATGTACCAATGCCATCTCACTAGTCCAAGTGATCAATTTCGGTTCACAATTGATCATTATGATAGGTCTAAGAGTCAAAGGGATCACACAAACAAGACAAGTGTCTGCTAATACTAACTGATAGAATCAAAAAGGGAGAGAACGATCCAACATGGGAAGTGGGATACACAGCAGACTCATAGAATGGCAGATGTCCTAAACAACACTCTGGCCTCAGAATCAGCCCTTAAGTCATTCGGATCTGGCTGAAAAGTCCATAAGAGTATTTCAGGCATGGAAAGCCAAGACACTCTGTCAAAAAAAATGACCTAAATGAAAGATCTCCACGAGTGAGATCCTAGTGGAAAGAACAGGTCATCAAAGAAGGAGGTACCTTTCTCTGAAGAGAGGAGAGAACTTCTACTTTGACTACGACCTTGTCTAAATATGATCAGAGTCGGTGAACTCAAAAGGCTTCCATAGCCTTGGCAACTCATGACAAGAGCCTAGGGTGATTACTGATGCCATAAACAAGAATGTCAATTTGTTAAGTCAACAACAGGAGTCACTGTGCACTTACTCCTCATGTAGGATCTCTGTCCTTAATGTGCTGTATATTGTGATTTAATGCTATAACTAGTACTCAAACAGTATTTTTCACTTTGTGTTTCTATGTGGGTGCAAACTGTTGAAATCTTTACTTTATATATGCTAAACTGATCTTCTGTATATAAAGGGAATTAAAAATGAATCTTGATGTGAATGGAAGGGGAGAAGGAGTGGGAAAGGGGAGGGTTGTGGGTGGGAGGGAAGTTATGAGGGGGGGGAAGCAATTGTAATCCATAAGCTGTACTTTATAAATTTATATTCAATAAATAAAAGTTAAAAAAAAAAACCTTCCCTTTTTCAAACCACATTCTTTTCCATGGTTGAGGTGGGGGGGAGAAATAGGCAAAGAAGCAGAACAGACATTTCTCAAAAGAAGAAATATAAATGGCCAAGAAATATATGAAACAATGCCCAATATCATTAGCTATCAGGAAATGCAAATCAAAATCACAGTGAGTTATCAAGTGACCCTTGTTAGAATGTCTATTGACAGAAAGTGATCAATGCTAATGAGGATGTGGAAAAGGGGGAACTCATGTACTGCTGGAGGGAATGTAAATTTATATGGTCACCTGGAAAACAGTTAAGAGATTCCTTTAAAAACTAGAAATAAAACTGCCACATAATCCAGTAATCCCACTATTGGGTATATACCCCCAAAAGACAAGGGATCACTCTATCAAAGAGACACCTACCTGGTCTACAATGTTTATTTCAAAATTATTCACAATAGCTAAGCAGTAGAATCAACATGATGCTCATCAACAGAAGAATCAATGAGGAAAAAATATATACACACACACATACACACACACACTATATATATATATATATATATATATATATATATATATATATATACATATATATGTAATGGGATATTATTCAGCCATAAAAAGGAAATCCTGTCATTTGTAACGAAATGGATGAAACTCGAGGACATGATGTTAAATGAAAAAAATCTATATTCAGAAAGAAAAATAACGCATGTTCCAGGGCATTCGTGGAGCTTAAAAAAAATCTGAATCTGTGGCTGGCACTGTGGCATAATAGGCTAAGCCTCCGCCTGCTCACCAGCATCCCATACGGGTTCCAGTTCAAGTCCTGGCTGTTCCTCTTCTAATTCAGTTCTCTGCTATGGCCTGGGAAAGCAGTAGAAGATGGCCCAAATGCTTGGGCCCCAGCACCTGTGTGGGAGACCCGGAAGAAGCTCCTGGCTCCAGTTAGGCTCAGCTCTAGCCATTGCGGCCATTTGGTGAGTGCACCATCAGATGGAAGACCTTTTTCCCTGTCTCTGCCTCTGTCTGTAACTGTTATCGCTCCAATAAACAAATAAATCTTTTTTTTTAAATCTCAATATGAACACTGAATAGTAATTACTAAAGGTTGGAAGGGGTTGGTGGGATAGAGGGAGTTCACATAACTGGAACCCAATCAGAATTAGGTCAAAGGAGTAAGTTCCTAGTGTTCACAGTGTAAGAGTGACTAGAATTCACAACAACCTACTATATACTTCATCAGCAAGTAAAAGAAAGCAGTTCCAGGATTCTAATCACAAAGTAATGTAAAAGAAGTCATAATATTGATTACCCTGATATAATCAGTAGACATTATATACATGTACTGAAATGTAAGTTATAGCTCATAAATATCTACAATTATTGGTGGTAATAAATTATTTTTAAAATGAGCACAACATGACCAAGTCGAGTTTATTCAAATAATGAAAAGATAAGATATCTTCAGAAAACCAACTGCATCTGATCTGCCAGACACAAAATCTCGGCTAAATCCCCTTCCTAGTACATGAGCCATATGACTGGTTTTTAAGTTCTGGTCTGTTTCTGAGCTTAAAAACCATTGCCAGAGACTCTCTGAAGTCTAAAGAAAATAGGAATTATCAGAAGAATTCAGAATTCTGTGAACTGCATCTAGTCAATAAATAATGTCACTGAGCTGTGAAAATAAAAAATTCAAGAATCATTCTTGTATTACACAGCTAAGCTCCATTCAATGCTCAGCACTTCCAAAGTTTCCCTGGCTGTTTTTGGCTTGTTTTTAGATTTTAAAAAATGCCTAGTGATATCATTGGGAATCTTATTAATTTTTAAATTGCAGTAGGTAGAATTATACCATGTACCAACTCATGCCTTTACTTCCAGCACCACTAGTCTTTTAGCTGCTTAGCCACTGAACCTTTATAAATGTTCAACATACTGAGCCTTTTTATTTGAGAAAACAGGTTTCTTTTCCATTTGTCAAGTCTGCTTTTCTACCAGCACTAATTCTAAGTATCTAATATCTCCACTGCTTTTGCCTTCCATTAGCATCACTATCCCAGTGCCAGGTCTCAGCGTTTCTCACCTTGACTATCCAATAACTTACTAAACTGACTACCAGTATCAGCCCTTTTCCCAGGCCAACCCACTTTCCAGACTGCAATACAAAGTGATGTTTACAAAGTATAAATATAACTAGGTCTGCTTGCTATTTAAAACAACTGCATTTGCTTCCTGTACTGAGGATAATGAACAAAATTCCCAACATGACCTAAAAGATTCTATCCCTACTTGGTTTTCCATCTTCAACTACACCATGCATCCATGCATGTCTTTACTTTTAACAATGCTGGTCTTTTAGTCACTCAGCTATTAAACCTTTTAAATACTTTTTTGCTTTTTTCCTTACACATGCTCTTTCCTCCCTTTTCCATAAAATTCCTACTCATCTTCAGAGCTCAGGGTCCCTAAGATGTCTTTTCCATTCTTCTTGATGAGACCCAAACCTCTTAGTACATATTGTCAAAGAATATATACACGCCCTCCATAATATCTGTCACAGTTTCATATCTATGTATTTTTGTTATCTTGTTAATATCTCCCTCCCTCATTACCATGAATTATCCATGAGTGCAGAGATGATTTCTAGCTTTGCTATATTTTTATTTCAGCATAATATTTTCAGTGATAATTCTTTTTTAAAAAGAAAAGACAGAAGTAGAGGGGGTGGGACAGAGCATTCTAGGTACAATGGAAAGGGCTAGCTGTCCTCCACAATTCATTATAGCCCCATGTGGAGTACACCTGTGGCTAAGAAGCAATCTTCGCATCTAGTGAGGGAATGTAATTAGGTCTTGGCAACAGAATGCAAGCAAGAATTGAGTTCAGGATTTTAAGAACAGACTTTCTCCAGGTTCTCCTTCATCTTTCACTGTGTGAAGAAGACAGCAAGGCACTAGAAGATGACCACTGCATAGAGAAAATAGTAGGCAGATCAAAAGTATCCTCAATTGAATTGTTATGTAATTAAGAATTAAAATTCTGTTATAGCTAGCTTCTGAAGTGTGGAAGGTTACTTGTATAATAAACAGCACTGTCCTGGCCGATTTAAAGATAGGTATCTTAATGTACTGGCCTCAAAAGAAATCTAAATATGCACTGGCTTGTCATTCAGAGGAAGGGACAAAAGCACAGATATGGTGGGGTGGAAAATTTGAGATCCATGTAACATAAAAGGACTTCAAAAAGTTCATGGAAAATGGGATTGAAAGATAAGTTTATTTTGGTGCAAAAATTTTTAAATACATGTACATTCTCCTTTTTAAACATCAATTACCCATGGGCTTTTTGAATACCTCTTTTACAGGGGCAAAATATTTAACAAGTGTGGTTCGCTTGGAAAACAGATCACATAGCTTTCAAGTTTACATCTCTAAGGAAATAGCTGGAAAGAGAAAGAATGGTACTATGTATTGGTTTTTTACTTGTTTCGCAAAGGGTTTTAAGAAAGTGATGTGCTCATATGAAGTCAACCTTAGTTCACGAAGATATGAATGAAGAAAATGTCAAACACACAGACACAGTGGAATATTATTCAACCTTTTCTTTTTTAAAAAAAAAAAAAAGAGGAACTTCTGCCATCTGCAACAATGTGCGTGAACCTAAAGGACATTATGCTAATGGAAGCGAGCCAGGCACAGAATAGTATTTCATGATTTCGCTTCTATGTGGCATCTCAAATGGCACAGAAGCAGAGGGTAGAATGGTGGCTGCCAAGGGCTGGAGTGGGGATGAGGGCATGGGATGAGGATGGTCAGAGTCCACAGTTCGTTAGGATGAGTAACTTCTGGGAATCTATTGTACAATATGGTGACTACAGTTATTAGCAATGTACTGTACACTTGAAATTTGCTGAGAGATGAGATCCCGAATTTTCTTACCACAAATAAAATGGTAAGTGCATAGGTAATGAACATGTTTATTAGCTTAAACTTAATCACTTCACAATGTATATATGTATCAAAGTATCACACTAAGTCATAAACATAAGCAATTTTTATGTGTCAATTGAACTTTCATAAAGCTGGAGAGGGGACAATGAAAACAATGAGCTCAGGAAAGAAATGACAAGTGTGAGGGCAGAAAAAAGAGTATACCAGTCCTGATGATGAGGAGCTCTCAGGGTCAGGAAAAATGAAAGCCAGCTCTTAGGAACTCCAAAAGGTTAAAATGGAAAAATTCTCTGAGCAACCAAAGTTCATTAAGATTTTTCAGTTAATCGTGAGACTAAATCCTACAGCAATGGTTGGAGTAAGGGAGTTGTTTCCAGTCTAACCCAGTTCAGATGTCCTCAGGGTAAGTTAGCACCCAGTGTAATAAGACAGTGCTATGTATGTGGAGATGCTAAGAGTAAGTTACCACAAATCAACCATATATGCTACATGATTTTATAGTCTTGCCTAAGGCCAGGTAAGCTTCTCTGTTGCACTCACATGGTTTCCTGTCTCCTCTAAAAACATACAGAACTCTTTGGTTCTGCAAGTTCTTGTAAAATTCATTTTCCTCAAATATCTTAGGAATAATGGGTTAAGAAGAGTTAAAATTTTCATTTTAATGTTCAACAGTGAAAAGAGCGATGGGATGATACACAGAGAAGCAGGAGGAATGGTACATCGACGCTTTGTTTTTAATTTGGAGAGCTTTGCAGTATTGGTTTCAGACATTTAAGCTGAGAATGAAAATTCCTGCATCAAATTCAGTAGTATAAGCAATATAAAAAGCTTTAAAACTGGAATCTATTAGACAAATACAAATGACTTTATTATGTTTGTTGCTAAAACAAGGTAGAGCCAATAAAATAATTAGGCCAAAGAAGGTTTTCTTAGTGAGAGGGTTAACAGATAAACACAGGTAAGTTTACAGAGGTTGATGTGAACAGAGATGAGTGCAGCTGAGGACAATTCCACCTGATAGTTTACCAACATTTTCCTTGGGAAAGTAGACTATGAAGCCTTATGTAGAAGAGGGGTGCTGGTGTTGCGGCATAGTAGATAACGATACTGCCTGTGATGCCAGTATCACAAATGGGCACCGGTTCAAGTCCCAGTGGCTCCACTTGATCTAGCTCCCTGCTATCAGTCGGAAAGGCAGTGGAACATGCTCCATGTACTTGGGCCCCTTCTAGCCAGATGGGAGATGAAGAAGAAGCTCCTGGCTCCTTGCTTAGGCCTGGCCCAGCCCTGGATGATGCTGACACCTGGGGAATGAACCAGTGGATGGAAGATCTCTCTCTCTCTCTCTCTGTAACTCTAATATTCAAATAAAAAAATCTTTTAAAAAAAGAAGAAAAAAGAAAAAGCAAATGAGAAGCAGTAGAATGTAGACGGTTCATGGGCTGGCTTTGTGGCATAGTGGATAAGGGTGCTGTCTCCAATGCCAGCATCACATATGGGTGCTGGTTTGTCTCCCGGCTGCCCCACTTCCAATCCAGCTCCCTGCTGGCGACCTGCGAAGTGCAGTGAAAAATGGCTCGAATGGTTGGTCCTCTTCTGCCCACATCAGAGACCTGAATGAAGTTCCTGGCTTCCACCTGACTTAGCTCTGGCAGTTGCAGCAGATGAAAGGTCTCTCTCTCTCTGTCTCTCCCTCCCTCTCTGTCTCTCTGTAACTCTGACTTTCAAATAAATAAATGTTTTTCTTTCTTTTTAGGAAAGTTTATAACATGAAAAGAAATTATCAAAATGATTATCAAGCAACACTGATGGCTGAATTGAATAAAGAAAGGATCTGGGGCTGCTGTTTGGCTCAACAGGCTAAGCCGCCACCTGCAATGCCAGAAGCCCATATGGTCACTGCTTCGAGTCCCAGCTGTTCCATTTCCAATCCAGTTCCTTGCTAATGTGCCTGGGAAAAGAAGCAGAAGATGACCCAAGTACTTGGGTCTCTTCCACCCACTTGGGAGACCTGGATGCAATTTCTGGCTTCTGTATTTCAAATACATAAACAAATCTTGGGGGGAAAAGAATAATAATAAAGAAAGGAAGGAAGGATGTATTTGTCATGGTCCAAGTACAATGGAGTCCATACTTCTTTCTGGAAGCACTCTGTTGTTGTAAGCTATGCATCCATTCACTCACTGACATACTGACTACATAGGACATTGTCTCCCCCAAGTTCTCCCAATGAAGCCCTAGCTAACGTGCTGATAGTTGCAGTATGGAAATAATGAAGATTAAATGATGCCATAACAGTAGTATCCTAATCGGACAGGGCTTTTATGAGAAAAGACCAATTTTCTCTCCACCATCTGAGAACACAAAGGCATCCTGATCTTGGACTTCCGACCTCCAGAACCATACTGCTCAGGCCACTCCGGCTAAGGTCTTTGTTATGGTGGCCTGCGCTGAGCAGGACACTCTATACCATAGTGAAACATACTGTATACTCTTCTCTTCTATAAATGTTCATCTACAATGAAATGTATTGAAAATATCAATTACACTAACAAGAAGTTTCATACACACTTTCAAAAATCAGTGTATCACTCTGTCTGTAATACAAGAAAAGAAAGAAACTTAGAAAATGTACTTCAATATATAAATGCTCAAACATGACTTATGTAGGAAACACTGGCTGCTTGCATTTGCTTTCATAAATAGGTTTGGAGTAAAAAATGTAAGAAATTCAGAAGCCATGCCATAGAAGAAAACCAGAAAAATTAGAGAGCAGATATATATTATAATTATTTATCATAATTTGAATAACTAAAAAATTTTTATACTCCATTTTCATTTCTGTAATATGTAGTATATATTTAAATAATGCAAAAATACTCTGTTTTATGTAGTAGTTAAGTGCCAGGTCCCACTAACTATGAATATTATTTTCACCTCCATAATATTCAGTGAGACAGTTAAAAAGCTATGGAAGACATGATATCATTCTTCACTGTTTGGAATTGTCCCACTCCATAGAATGTCTGTCATCACTGCCCACTAAATTATCAAGAACTTTTCCCCTAAATGACTGTAATAACAATTTCTCTGTAAATATCTAAACTGCTGCTTCAGAGAATGGTACAATCCCCACTTGGGACTAACACATTAAAATAATATCCATTATATCAACACATATGGAACTATATATGACACAGGAGGAAATGATTCAGATTGGGTAAATGATAGAATAAAAAAAGAAATGTGATTAAAATAATATAAATACTTATGAGAACAGCTGACTATTATACATCCAGGATAAGGAAACTTAAGCTTGCCAAAAGAACAGAACAAAGACTAAGCAAGTCCAGGCTGTACATATGAAGGCAGCGGGACAGAAGCTGTGGTGCAGTGAGTTAAGCTACCACTTGGGATGGAGATCCTGGCAATTCAGTCTGGCCCAGTCCTGACTCCTGTGGACATCTGGGGGTAAACCAGCAGATAGGGGATCTCTCTCTCTGTGTCCCTCTGCTATTCAACTAAACAAATAAAAAATTCTTTGCAAAGAATGAAAGAAGCATATATAACAAGTACAAAAAAGTAGGAAATAAAGAAAGTAGGGATGTTAGGGACCCATTATCCCTTAATATATACTGGCCATTCAAACCAAAGTTTCCCTTTTTCCAAGGACATTGCACATATTCCTAACTCCAAGACTGTTTCATGTTGTTTTTCTTCTGAAGACACTCTTGTCTATGCAAAGTAGATTTCTCTAGAGGACTCAGGCAAAATCCCTCTTTTCTATAAAACTGCCTGAATATACTCCCAGCTTATGGCTCTTTTCCTTGTATAAATCCTATAGTTTTAATATATGAATATTTACTAGCCAACAATATAATGTATCTATAAAAATAATCTTTATTCTCACCATGTTCAAGGCTGCAGATGTATTTATATGAAAATCTACCACTTGGATGGAGGTACCTTTCTCTGAAGGGAGGAGAGAACTTCCACTTTGACTATGACCCTATCGGAATAAGATCAAAGTCAGTGAACTCTAAAGGCTTCCATAGCCTTGGCAACTCATGACTAGAGAGCCTAGGGAGATTACTGACGCCATAAACAAGAGTGTCAAATTGCTAAGTCAACAACAGGAGTCACTGTGTACTTACTCCTCATGTGGGATCTGTCCTTAATGTGTTGTCTAATGTGAATTAATGCTATAACTAGTACTAAAACAGTATTTTTACACTTTGTGTTTCTGTGTGGGTGCAAACTGATGAAATCTTTACGTAGTATATACTGAATCAATCTTCTGTGTATGGAGATAATTGAAAATGAAAAAAAAAAAAAAAGAGACCTGGTGTTGAATTGGAAATTGCATAGAAAATCAATTAATTTTTAAAAAGGTGTTGTGTGGGATCTCTGTCTTTGGTGTGCTGTACACTGTTGTTTAATGCTGTGACTAGTACTCCAACAGTATTTTTTCACTTTGTGTTGCTATGCGGGTGCAAACTGTTGAAGTCTTTATTTAGTATGTACTGGACTGATCTTCTGTATGTGAAGAGAGTTGAGGGTGGGTCTTGGTGTGGATGAAGGGGAAGGGGGAGCGGGGAGGGGGAGAGGGGAGGGGGAGGGTTGCGGGTGGGGGGGAGATTATGGTGGGGGGAAGCCATTGTAGTCCGTGGGCTGTGCTTTGGAAATTTATATTCAATAAATAGAAGTTTAAAAAAAAATAAAATCTACCACTTGGAAAAAGTAATAATAATCCTGTGAACTTCTCAACACTAATTACCCTCCAAGGAAAAAAATCCACAGACAGGAGTAGGAGGACAGTAACTGATCACTTTGACTAGTGAGATGGCATTGATACATGCCACCTTGATGGGATTGAATTGGAATCCCCTGGCACATTTCTAACTCTACTGTTAGGGGCAAGTCTGAATGAGCATGTGCCAAACTGAACATCTTTTCCCTCTCTTATTCCCACTCTTATATTTAACAAGGATCACTTTCCTTACACAGCAAACTCATAGAATGGTAGATGTCCTAACAGCACTCTGGCCTCAGAATCAGCCCTTAAAGCATTCAGATTCGGCTAAAAAGCCCATGAGAGTATTTCAGGCATGGAAAGCCAAGACACTCTGGCAAAAAAAAAAAAAATGGCCTAAATGAAAGATCTCTGTGAGTGAGATCCCAGTGGAAAGAAAGGGCCATCAAAGAAGGAGGTACCTTTCTCTGAAGGGAGGAGAGAACTTCCACTTTGACTATGGCCTTGTCTAAATAATATCAGAGTTGGCAAACTCAAGAGACTTCCATAGCCTTGACAACTCATGACAAGAGCCTCAGGTGATTACTGACGCCATAAATAAGAGTGTCAATTGTTAAATCAACAATGGGAGTCACTGTGCATTTATTCCCCATGTAGGACCTCTGTCTTTAATATGTTGTACTATGTGAATTAACGGTATAAATAGTACTCAAACAGTACTTTATACTTTATGTTTCTGTGTGTGGGTGCAAACTGTTGAAATCTTTACTTAGTATACTAAATTGATCTTCTGTATAAAGATAATTGAAAATGAATCTTGATGTGAGTGGGATCGGAGAGGGAGTGGGAGATGGGATAGTTGCGGGTGGGAGGGAGGTTATGGGGGAAAAAGCCGCTATAATCCAAAAGTTGTACTTTGGAAATTTAAATTTATTAAATAAAAGTTTTAAAAAAAGGAAGTAAAGACAGGTTGAAGTTTTGGCAAAGTTAATGTGGAAAAGAGGATTCTTCATATTTATCTTTAAATGAACTACTCAACATTAGCTGGATTACTACCTTAGGACAAAGATGATTATCTCATAAAGTTTATCCTTTTCCTCTCTATTCTGTATTTTTATATAGTAAAAATACATAATAATCCATTAATACAATACATATAATAGAAAACCACATCACATGTCAAGGTACTGGTTACTAGCAATTATCAATAAGCATTACTAGTAAGGTCATTGATAACTTTACCATTTTAGCATAGACAAATTAGTGAGAAGAAGACTTTAAAAGAAAGATGAAAAGAAGTATATAATTATCAATTATGGAGCATGACCTGAAGGACATGAAAAAGAAAAGCTTATACCTTAGCTTTCTGGGACCCTCCCCATGCAAGAAACTGAACACTATGCTTTGTTACTTTGGTGTGTGCATAGATATATATTACATATCAATGGCCAGCGCTGTGGCTTAACAGGCTAATCCTCCGCCTTGCGGCACCGGCACACTGGGTTCTAGTCCTGGTTGGGGCGTCGGATTCTATCCCGGTTGCCCCTCTTCCAGGCCAGCTCTCTGCTATGGCCCAGGAAGGCAGTTGGAGGATGGCCCAAGTCCTTGGGCCCTGCACCCGCATGGGAGACCAGGAGAAGCACCTGGCTCCTGGCTTCGGATCAGCACAGTGCACTGGCCACGGCGGCCATTGGAGGGTGAACCAACGGCAAAAAGGAAGACCTTTCTCTCTGTCTCTCTCTCTCTTACTATCCACTCTGCCTGTCAAAAACAACAACAACAACAACAAAACATATCAGTGTGCATGAGTGGGTATGTATCCAAATATATGTATATATTTGTATATTTCTGTATATATACATAGATTTATACATATATGTGTGTACATATTACCCATCAGTGTGGGTAAGTATATGTGTGCATAAATTCTATATAGTGGGAAAGGTGTAGACTAATTATATTTTGCCAGTCCCACGCTCTTTGACAGATAGGCTTAAACAAGGCACAACACCATACAAACACCACATAGAGACAAGCTACACAAGTGCCATATTCATAGTCTATACCAGCAGGTCTCAAGTGAGAATCCTTGAATAGGTGGCAAGGAAATTATGTAACAATCACCTAGAAATATGCAAAAAAAAAATAGAAAAGTCCACTATTCATTTTCAGTAATTTCATTTATTACAATAATTTTTTATAAATTTCTACCTGGATGATTCTGACAGTGGTGGATTTGGGCCCCTAAACAAACACCTTATTGACTCATTATTTAATTTTCCATATTTCTTTAGTCACAAGTTTGGCAAAATACTATGCTATTCAGGAGTGGGCACTGTGGCACAGTGGGTTAATGCCCTGGCCTGAAGCGCCAGCATCCCATATGGGTGTTGGTTCAAGACCTAGCTGCTTCACTTCCGATCCAGCTCTCTGCTGTGGCCTGGGAAAGCAGCAGAAGATGGCCCACATCTTTGGGCCCCTGCATCTGCGTGGGAGACCCAGAAGAAGCTCCTGGCTCCTGGCTTCGGATCTGCGCAGCTCCAGCCATTGTGGCCAATTGGGGAGTGAACCAGAGGATGGAAGACCTCTCTCTCTCTGTCTCTACCTCTCTCTGCAACTCTGTCTTTCAAATAAATCTTTAAATAAATAAATAAAAATAACACTTATCATCCAGAAGCTTTCACTTAGTGACTGAAAAGACAAATTGTGAGGCAGTACTTGTTAAAATGTAGGACACTGAATACCAGTGGTATGGCAGATAATTTTAATATGGTTCTCAGAATTATTTTAGATCATACCCAAGATTATTTTACATGGCACATGAACATAAACCAAGTGGCACTAAAATATGTATTATCTTTTCAATTCCCTTTTAAATAGGCATAAGAAATCCTCAGCTATTAGTATGTGGCTTGCACCTCTCTATCATTGCTTGTCTCATTTAAAGGAATAGAGAATACATCTCAGAGCCTTTAGCAAACAACAGCATGTAGCCAAAATTTAGTAATCCTGTTTTGCTTTCACTGCACTTTTAAGTCTATTACCCCTATAAGCATGTGATAATGATCTTTCATTTATAAAGGTAAGATAAATAACAAGACTGAATTTTAACAAGAGAGCATGAATTGCATTCAAATACTGTAAAAACTCTGAGAGTGCTCTGTGAATAAAGTTTGAAAATATTACTGCATGAGGTATTAGTGAGAGTAACACAAACTTCCCTCTCTCCCACACACAAATACACCCAAACATCAACATACACAAATACATTCAGTAATCAATCCAAAGGAACAAGCAAAAGCTACAAAATACTTGCAGGAAGACGTTCAATGAAAAGCCTATTATACTATTTGACATAGCTGTGAAAATAATGGCATAAATTATGTGACAGTTATTGTTCATGTATTTTTACTAAATGAACATGATAATTCCTGCCTAACTATACAATAAAATAACTTATGCTGCTGTCTAAAAGCTGGCATAAACATCATTTTGTAATGTATTCTACAGACCTTGTAATCCTTTGGTCGGTAGCAGCCAAGATGAGAATGATCTGAAAAAGGATACACAAAAGAACTAAAGTATAAATATTTCACACCAAAAGGGACAAAATTTAGTTTCATCTTTGATTTTTGCTACTATCACTATTTCTACAATTATAATTCATAAGGTAGATTTTGGAAATATTTTAAAATTTTTCAACAATGGTACATAAGCAAAGAAGATGAACCATCCTATTAAGATATGCATCAGTTCTGGAAGGAAATGATTTCATAAACACTATTTTCATTACACTAGGGCACATATGAATACAAAACAGAATAACTTTTAGTTGGTAAACCCATATGTCTACATGGAATGCATAAATTTTAGTTAAAAAAGTTTACAATCAAATAAAATGTATGCTTATAGATTCACTGTTCTCAAAAACAGATTGTCAGATGACATGCACTGCTATTCTCAGAGTCTACCTAAAATCAGATGGGCATAATGAAACAGGACCAGCTTTAGAGGTGGTAGCACTAACAGTATACAGGTCTTATTGACAAATGACATCTGCAATACATATTTCAGGCCCCAGTACCAAACTTTATGCTCTTGAGCACCTTAGGTAATCTTTTTAAGTCTCAGATTAATAATCTATGATTTACCTCTTTCATGGTTCTGTTTTATATATTACATTAAGGGATGGTGCTATGGAGCAATGGCTTAAGCCGCACCTGCAATGGGCACTGGTTCCAGTACTGGCTGCTCCACTTCTGATCCAGCTACCTGCTAATGTGCCTGGGAAAGCAGCAGCAGATGGCCCATGTCACCCACATGAGAGACCCAGAAGAAACTCCTGATTCCTGGCTTTGGTCTGGCCCAACCCCAGCTATTGTGGCCATTTTAGGAGTGAATCAGCAGATGGAAGATGTCTATCTCTCTATTTCTCTCTCTCTCTGTAATTCTTTCAAATAAATAAAATAAACCTTAAAACATTATATTGAATATTAGTAAGTAAATGTTAACTATGATTAAACCAAAACTACAGGCACTAAAATAAATGTTAACATAATTATGGATATCATTATTACAACAAATTCTAATTCAAATACGCCTGGATTCAGTTCCAAATTATATTATTAAATATATAGTTTTGGCCAAGTTGTATAATTAATATTGCTTCCTCTTCATCTTAAGAGTATAAAAATAATGCTTACTCTATCTCAGAGAGTAAGAGTAAGGATTAAATCAGGTAACTGTGAAGATCAGTAGCACAGTTATCTGTGAAATAGTGGATTTTAAAACTCATTCTAAATCTCTCCCTAAGATAATGACTACTACATCATACATACAAATTTTGGAATTTACTCATTACTTAAGGGAGTCAATTTTCTACAATCAATCTAAAAGTATTACATATGTGTTAAACTGACATTCAAGCAAATCAAAAACATAATTTGCAAATCTAGTTCATCGCTCATTATGGCAAAATCACTCAAATTCTATATATTTTACCTTCTCAAACCACCTTATCCAGAAATACACACACACACACACATATGGGTAGAGACCTAGAAAAATCTGTATTCAGTAAATCCTTCAGGTTTTTTATTACTTTATTTTTCTTGAAAACAGAGATACTAATATCACAAAGTGAGGGCTATTCAATATTGTCTTTTACATGGTATGACTCAATAAAGAAATATTTTACAATTATACACCAAATGATATGACAACCACATAATTTTTATACTCTACAGTAACTTCCACAAGGAAGAGAAAATGTGATGATTGTCTTTCTGAAACTGGTTTATTTCACTTAGCATAATAATCTCCAGTATCATTTATTTTGTAGCAAATGTCAGGGCTTCATTTTTATGGGCAAACAATATTCCATTGTATATATACACCACACTTTTTTTTAAAGATTTATCTTCATTTATTTGAAATCCAGAGTTACAGAGAGGTAGAGACAGAGAGAGAGGTCTTCCAGCCACTGGTTCACTCCCCAGATGGCTGCGCTGGTCTGACACCAGAAGCCAGGACTTTATTCCAGTCTCCCATGTGGGTGCAGGGACCCCAGGACTTGAGCCTTCTACTGCTTTCCCAGGCCATAGCAGAGAGCTGGATCAGAAGAGGAGCAGCCGGGACTAGAACCGGCACCCATATGGGATGCCAGTACTTCAGGCCAGGGCTTTAACCTGCTGCACCACAGCGCTGGCCCCAATACACCACAATTTTTAATTTAATAATCAGTTGATAGACATCAGGGTTATTTCCATATCTTTGCTATTCTGTATTGGACTACAAAAAAACATGGAGTACTCTCTCATGTGCTGATTTAATTTCCGTTGGATATATTCCCAGAATTGGGATGGCTGAGTTATATGACAGATCTATTTTTAATTTTTTGAGGAATCTCCTCACTGTCTTCCATAATGGTTGTACCAATCTGCATTTCTATCAACAGTGTATGAGGGTACCTTCTTCTCAACAACCTTATCAGCATTTGTTATTTTTGACTTTTGGATAGTAGCTATTCTAACTGGAGTGAGATGAAATATCACTGTGGTTTGATTTAAATTTTCTTAATGACTAGTGATCCTCAGCATTTTTTCCATTGGCCCCTTGCATTTAAACTTTGAAAAATGTCTGTTTATGCCCTTTACCCATTTCTTAATTTGATTGTTTGGTTGTTATTCAGTTTCATGAGCTCCTTACATATTCTGGATATTACTCCTTTTTCTGATGTGGTTTGCAAATATGTTCTCCCATTGTTTCTTTATTTTGTTGAGTATTTCCTTTGCTGTGCAGAATCTTCTTAGCTTCGTGAAATCCCATTTGCATATTTTTGCTTTTATTGCCAGTGCTTTTGGGGTCTTACCCAAGAAGTCTTTGCCTAGAAGAATGTTTTGTTATGCTTCGCTAATGTTTTCCTCTTGTTCCTTGATGGTTTCAGTTCTTAAGTTTAGTTGCTTGATCCATTTTGAGTTGATTTTTGTATAAGGTATAAAGAAGGGGTCTTGTTTCAAACTTCTGCAAGTATAAATCTAATTTTCCCAACACCATTTGTTGAACAGACTGTTGTTTCTTCAGGGACTTATTTTAGCTCAGTTGTTAGGATTTGTTAATTGTAGATGTGTGGGTTAATTTCTGGGGTTTCTGTCCCATTGGTCTACATGCCTATTTTTTGCCAGTACCAGACTGTTTTGATTATAACAGCCCTGACGTATGTCTTGAAAGCTGGTGTTGTGATGCCTCCTGCTTTGTATGTATTGTTTAAGATTGCTTTGTGGGAGACCAGGAGGAAGCACCTGGCTCCTGGCTTCGGATCGGCACAGTGCACTGGCCATAGTGGCCATTTCGGGGGTGAACCAAAGGAAAAGGAAGACCTTTCTCTCTGTCTCTCTCTCACTGTCTAAAAAAAAAGATTGCTTTGGGTAATTAGGGGTGTTTGTGTTTCCATATGAATTATAGGATTGTTTTTTCCTTTTCCATGAAGAATGTCTTTGGAATTTTCACTGGGATTGCACTGATTGTGTAAATTTCTTTGAGTGATATGGACACTCTGATGATATTAATCTTTTTTTACAGTACTAGATCTTGTTTATTTTCTAGGTGCCCTCAACCAAACTAGAAGTCAGTGCAACAGTAAGTTTTAAACAAAAGGCCAACTTCTCCATTTAATTTCTGTAAGATTCAATTTATTTCATGTACTTTTCAAAATTAAAAGTAAAAATAAATCCCAGCCCAACTCCTATGGTATATAAATCTAATGCACTACATGGCCATAATTAGTAGACAGAATAAAGAATGATAAACACAAACTGACTGTAAGGTCCAAAATGTCCAAAAATGCTAACTTTAAAGATTAAGGTGATAATTTCTAGAAGTGGTAAATAGACACACTGAAAGCCAGTATAGCATAAAAAGTTTCAGTGTGTTAAAATATTTGAAGGTTTCTGCTTTCCACAAACCATATGTAAAGAATTTGAACAAGTTTATATTTTTCTTTAATTTTTACAAGTTATTACTTTGATCTGAGATTTCACAAGGTGCACATTTAACCACCCTCACTAACAATTAAGCACTAGCTATATTCCAAACGCAGGTGATACAGGAGACAAAAGCCATGGCTCATGACCATGAAGTATTTAAAATCTGTTTGGTTAAATTATAAAAAGTTGAATGACAGCAAAATAAAAGAATATGCTAAAAGCCAAAATGGTACAGACAATTAATGTTGTGATCTATCAGAAAGTAATCCCTCAAGGTTAAGGATGATCAGAAAAACTTCCTAAAAAGCAAACTTGTAACGGGTATAATAATAAATGGGTCACATTTACGTATGATGAAAAAGAACATGCCATTTCAGATCTTGTGTGTGTGATCCTGAACAACTTACATCTTTAAATCTCAGGTTTCTTCATCCACAAAACAGAAATAAATAATCTCTAAACTTCATGTGGTTATTTGTAATTTACTAACACAACACAACTAAAGTATTCAGAAAAGCAACTAGCAGAAAAGACACATTCAATAAATGTTAGTTATTATTTGATTCTCTGAAAATGTTATGAAATAGGTATTATGGACTAAATGTATCCATCAAAAATTCATATTCTGAGGCCCTAAGCCCCAAAGTGATAGTATTTGGAGATAGGACCTTTGGATGATAATTAAGGTTAGATGAGGCCATGTGTGTACAGTCCTCATGATGGGACCAGTGCCCCTATAAGAAGAAACACCAGGAGCTGGCACTGTGGCGTAGCTGCTAAGACTGCCACCTCCAGTGCCAGCATCCCATATGGGTGCTGGTTCGAGACTTGGCTGCTCCACTTCTGATCCAGCTCTCTGCTATGGCCTGGGAAAGCAGTAAAAGATGGCCCAAGTCCTTGGACCCCTGCACCCACATGGGAGACCCAGAAGAAGCTCCTGTCTCCTGGCTTCGGATCAACACAGCTCCAGCTGTTGCGGCCAACTGCGGAGTGAAACAGTGGATGGAAGGACCCACCCCACTCCGTGTAACTCTCTGAAATAAATAAAATAAATCTTTTTTAAAAAAAGAGGGAACACCAGAGACATTATTCTATCCCCACTGCCCCTGACTCCCATGCACAATAAGAACAGAGAGGCTGTGTGGGCAACAGTCAGATGGTGGGCACCTATAACCAAGAAAAGAGATCCCACAACGAAACGCACCTCATTGTCACCTTGATCTTACACTTCCAAACCTCCAGAAATACGAGAGACTAAATGCCTGCTGTTGACGCTACCCAGTCTATGGTAATTTTGTTATGGCAGCCTGAGCAGACTAATATGATAGGTAGGACTGATTACTATATGTACTGTACATTTCTGGAGACTGACTTCCTATCTAACCTCTGGTGCAATTGAGGTCAATAGCTAGTTCAGTGCAATTCCATTAATAAAGGATAGTAGGACATTACCTCATTAAAATATTTCTATTTTAAAGGACAATGAAAGTGTCTTTAGTCTCAAAAATGACATGTTATGAATTTGCTAATCAAATAGATGTGATATATAATCCAATTAATCAAATACCAAGTAGTGACTAACCTGGCTAAAACCCAAATGTGATAATCAATCATGAAAACCATTTCATTAGCACACATCTATAAGAAACTGGGATCCACTTTGTCCTAAAGTCACCACTCATAACAACACTAATCTGGTAACTTAGACTCAGTACTTCCTTCTGTCTCTATGTGACCCTCAACCACAGGCTCAGATATGATTCATTTTCAGAGGATCAATCCTGACATGTAGTTAAGGAGCACTGATCTAAAATTCTCTCCATACCAATTCATGATATCAAAGTAATACTTGAACCCATTCTGAAAATTGTACCAGTATCTGTTCCCTGAGTGTCAACGCCTACTTTGGGAGCTTCCATATGCTCTGCTATAAAGAATAGTACCACCTTCCTTTTTCACAACTTCAAAGAACTGAAGTCCATTCTGGTGGGTAATACTACTACTTACTGCAAAAATTCCCCACTGCTGAATATGTGTGCATACTATTAGTACTTACCCATATGTACCCCAATGCCCCTGTAATATTCTAAGTTTAACTTCTGCTCTTCTGGAACAAAAGCCAATGCTTTTGCCATATGTAAATCACTATGACCAGAGGTAAAGCTAGATGTTCAGCTTTATAAAATAAAACCTGAGTTTAATATCTCTCAGGGGATCCAATCTCCTAAAAAGTAAATTTGGCATAGTGGTTAAGATGTCAGACAGGATGTCTTCATTCCATATGGGAGTGCCTGGGTTCAAGATCAGGTTCTGTTTCCAATTCAAGGATTCCTGCTAATGTGAACTGGAGAGGCAGCAGGTGATGGCTCAAATAGTTGCATCCCTGCCACACACATGGAAGACCTGGACTGAGTCCAGGCTCCTGGCTTTGGACTGGCCCAGCCCAGTTCTTATGAGAATTTACAGAGTGAACCAGCAGATGAGTGACAGCTCTTTCTCTCTCTCTCCCTCTGTTGTTCAAACAAATAAATTTTAAAAATCAAAGTCAATGAAAAGAAAAGGCATATACCAAAGGATTTCCCATTATATCTTGCTCACTTATGCTGCAATCAAGCTGAAACTGTTTCTCAGACTTTTTTTTTTTTCAGGCAGAGTTAGACAGTGAGAGAGAGAGACAGAGAGAAAGGTCTTCCTTTTTCCTTTGGTTCACCCCACAAGTGGCCACTACAGCCAGCACATTGCAGCTGGCGTGCTGCGCCGATCCATAGCTAGGAGACAGGTGCTTCCTCCTGGTCTCCCATGTGGGGGTAGGGCCCAAGGACCTGGGCCATCCTCCACTGCACTCCTGGGCCACAGCAGAGAGCTGGACTGGAAGAGGGGCAACCGGGACAGAATCCGGCGCCCCGAACGGGACTAGAACCCAGGGTGCCAGTGCTGCAGGCAGAGGATTAGCCTAGTAAGCCATGGCGCCGGCCTCTCAGACTTTTAATATATTTAGGATTCTTATTCCTATACCTGAATCAGTAGCAAAGCCCCCAAATGTCCCCCTCCCTTAACATTTAGCACAAGGAATATTTCTTGTTTGCCAGTGACTAAAAGAGTAATGATCACCAATTAAGATGTACAAGGAACTGTTCTATACTAAAGAATACCAAAAATACATGGCAACTGAACGCTTTAAAGGATGTAGGATTTTTGTTACAAAGGTGTAATTGGAACTGGCAAGATCTGACTTAGGTTTACAGATTAGTTAATATTATTATAGAATGCTAATTACCTGCTTTTGAGAACTGCATCGGAGAAGAGAATCATGTGTTAGTCTGTGCAATAATGCACAGACTGGGGAACTTAAACAACAGAAATCTCCTGCTCATGATCCTGTAGGCTGGAGATTATCAGGTTCTGATGAGATCTCTCTGGGCACATAGATGGCTGCCTTCTAGCTAATCCTCACATGGCAGTAATAGAGTAAGCTCTCTGGGGCTTTTTAAAAGTTTTTTTAAAAATTTATAAAAAGGGAACAAATTTCATATATTTAATATATATAGTTTTAAAAGCATAATGATATTCCCACCCTACCCTCCCTCCTTTTCTTATTTTTTTCTTTTAATTTTTACGATGACATACTCCCAAATTTTTGTATAATCGCAAGCTTGATCCTCCACTAAATAAAGGATTCAACAAGCAGTAAGTACAAAAATCTCTGTTGCTCGAGAGTATAGACAGGGGCTACAAATAATAATCCAGTGACGGCCCTGCTCACAACTTCATCTGACCCTGATCACTCCCAAATGCCTCATCTCCAAAAACCATCACACTCGGGGCAGAGCTTCAACTTAGGATTTTTGGAGGAATATTACCCAGTCCATAGTAATACCTTTGTCAAAAATACTTACATAGGCACTTACACAAACTCATATAGGGAAGGACGAAGAGAAGGCAAAGGGAAAAGATAGAGGTTTGGAAAAGAAAGCAAATATTATTATTTTTGGATCCTCAGTGTGAGGTGTATGAGAATTCTTTGAATTATTTCTATCTTCTGTATGTCTGAAATTGTGTCACAACAAAAACTTAAAAGAAAAAAAGTCAGCTCACTGCTGTCCTCTGATCATATCTCTACAGACATCTTAAAAATTCTGATCATATCATGTCTCTGTTCATATCTCTACACAGACATCATTAAAAATTCTTAGAGATGATAATAGTTATGCTGGTAAATACATAATTGTCAAATCAGACACTTAGGTGCTCCAAAAAAATCTTCCAAAGAAACTTCGATAATGATGTTATTTTCCACTGGCTGGTCCTTAAAGTTCATTTTCCATATCCAGAAGTATCCTCCAAGAGAGGAAGTATGGTATCACACATCGATAATTTCACATAAAATGCTATTTTGAATATAAAACCTTATTGATTACTATATCTATCTCACTGTTAGTGCCAAATAATAATAATAAGCAGAAACTCTGCATGTTCTCAGAAAAGAATGTTTCATTTTCGCATTAAAAAAACAGATTATATAATACAGTATAGAAATAGAAACAAAGATCACTACACGCTATGACTCTCTTTTTTCCCCACTCTATCTCACTTTTCTTCCTCCATGATTTTCTCAGTATATAGTAACTTAACCTTAAAGGCTGCTAGCGTACACTGAACTCACTAGACAATATTTATAGACATTAAATATCCCTAAACATACACAATAAATATAGACATCAAATATCCCTAATTTTGGCCAGCGCAGCAGCTCACTTGGCTCAGTGCCGGCACCCCGGGTTCTAGTCCCGGTTGGGGAGCCAGTTCTATCCCGGTTGCTCCTCTTCCAGTCCAGCTCTCTGCTGTGGCCCAGGAAGGCAGTGGAGAATGGCCCAGGTCCTCGGGCCCTGCACCCGCATGGGAGACCAGGAAGAAGCACCTGGCTCCTGGCTTCGGATCGGCACAACACGCTGGCCGCAGCGCACTGGCCATAGTGGCTATTTGGGAGGTGAACCAATGGAATAAAGACCTCTCTCTCTCTCTCTCTCTCTCTCTCACTGTCTAACTCTGCTTGTCAAAAAAAAATATATCCCTAATTTTATAATCATGTAACTCCTTCATAAGAGTCATATTCATATTGAATTTAAGAAGCAATTTCTTTAACCATAAGCACTAGGGCTAACAATGAACAATATATTCTTATAAACTAAAACACTATTTTATTAGAAATATAAAAGATATTATAGTCATTAATACTAGCTGACATCTTTCCCAAGAAAGCTTTTATCTAAGGTATACAAACTTCATGCATTTCATAAATACAGCTTTGGGAACACAGTGATTCTTCCCACCCTACTTGCACTTCCACACTCCTTCCTCCTCCCTCTCCTATTCCCATTCTTACATTTTACTAAGATGTATTTTCTATTAACTTTTACACATAAGATGAACTCTATACTTAGTAAAGAGTTTAAAAATATCATGAAAAAAGAAAAAAACCTGTTCAACAGTTGAGATAAGGGCTGTTCAAAGTCATCGCATCTCAAAGTGTCAATTTCAGTTCTCTAGATTATCTTTTAGGTAATTAATTGCAGAACAGAACAGGGAGAACATATGGTATTTGTCCTTTTGGGACTGACTTAATTCACTAAATATAGTAGTTTCCAGTTGTATCCATTTTATTGCAGATGACATTATTTCATTTTTTAATGCTGTATAGTATTCCATGGAGTACATATCCCATAATTTCTTTATCCAGTCTTCAGGTGACAAGCATTTGGGTTGATCCCATATCTTAGGTATTATGAATTCAGCTGCTCTAAACATGAGGTTACAGATAACTCTTTCATATACTGATTTCGTTTCTTTTGGGTAAATTCCCAGGTATGAGATGGCTGGGTCATACAGTAGGTCTATATTCAGATTTCTGAGGTATCTCCATACTGTCTTCCACAGTGGCTATGCCAGTTCACATTCCCACCAACAGTGGATTAGGATTACCTTTTTCCTTACGTCCTCACCAGCATTTATTGTTTGTTGATTTTTTAATAAGTTATTCTAATGGGGGTGAGGCAAAACTGCACCGTGGTTTTGACTTGTATTTCCCTGATGGCTAGTTATCCTGAGCATTTCCCCAATGTTTTCTAATAATTTGATGGTATCGGGTCATAGATTTAAGTCTTTGATCAATTTTGAGTGGATTGTTGTGTAAGGTGTAAAGTAGGGGTCTTGCTTCATACTTCTGCATGCAGAGATACAGTTTTCCCAGCACCATTTGTTGAAGAGACCCTCTCTGCTCCAGGGATTGATGTTAGCTCCTTTGTCAAAGGTAAGTTGGTTGTAGATGTGTGGGTTGATTTCTGCAGCTTCTATTCTGTTCCATTGGTCTATCCATCTGTCAAGTGCTCATGTACTAAGACATTTGCCACAGTATCTTTGCTCTTTAATTAATAAATTATCAAAGCAGTTAAATTATTTGTTCAAGAATGTCAAGTTAAGTAACAAAGCAACCATCAAACATACGTCTAAATATATATACAAAAAACATAACCCCTGAACTCTTTTCATTATGTTTTCCAAAGCTGCTCTATAAGGAATATATGTTAAGGTTAGAAAAGGGCTCCATAGTCTAATAAATTTTAAAAGTATTGAGCTGAACACAATCAATTTTTATTAGAAGGTAACGTAGTCTTTAATATGCTAATATGTATTTTGAATCCAAAGAGGAAGATGGTTTATGACAACACTAAAATTATCATTTTAGAGTACCTATGTGGGTGTCCCACAAGTAATAAAAAGCTATACTACACTATATTATCCAATAAAACAACAAAGATTCCATTTATGTTCATCAATGCCAAGAAAAAGGCTCGAGTATAGATTACATAATGAAAGCAATGAACAAAGAGAATTTCTAGCTTACCCGTGTGCATCCTGGACCATCCATCTCTTTCACAGTCTCTGCTAGAAGATCCGAATAAAGTGTCAGCCCTAGGACTTGGGGGATCAACCTAAAGGAAGCAGGATTTCACCGTGAAAAAGAGCTTATGCATTCTCAGCCTTTCAATCTTATGGTACTAGGAACATAGAGTACAACAGACATCACTTTAACCTGAGTGTCCACATGGGTCAGTCATGTTCCAAAGTCCATGTAGTCAAGTATTTTGCATTCATTTTTAAATAAAATTGAAATTAGTCTCCAGAAACTTTTAATTGCATATTTGTACCTACTTTAAAATAAACATCTTCAGGGCCGGAGCTGTGGCATAGCAGGTAAAGCTGCAACCTGCAGTACCCAGCATCCCATATGGGCGCAGTTCAAGTCCCTGCTGCTCCACTTCCAGTCCAGCTCTCTGTTAAGGCCTGGGAAAACAGTAGAAGATGGCCCAAGTGCTTGGGCCCCTGTACCCACATGGGAGATCCAGACAGATTCTGGGATCCTTTGCTTTGGCCAGGATCAGCCCCGGCCATTGCAGCCATTTGAGGACCAAACTAGTGGATGGAAATTGATCTTTTAGCCTCTATCTCACTCCTCTTCAAATAAATAATTACATCTTTAAAAAGGAGATAAAAGGAAATCAAGTCTAGCCATTTGCTACTTATCTCTTTAGCATGAATACTTTGAACTCAAACCCTTTACTTGGCTTTGTGTTTAGAGCCTAGCTTGCTGAGTGTTTTATAGATAATAATAATTGAATTTTTAAACAAAAATACAAGTTAGAATGATAAAACATGGAGAAATAGGGTCTCACTAATGAGTATAGTGTTTTTATTTAGGGAGACAAAAGCTCTAGAGCAAACACTGAACATTCTAAATGCCACTGAATTTTACAATTTAAAGTGTTTCAGGGTGGGCATTTGGCCTAGTGGTTAAGACCCTGGGTGAGACATACATGGTCCCCTATCATTGTACCTCTCTTTCTGCCTCTCAAACAAACTTAAAGAAAATATGGTTCAAATAGGGAATTACATGTTATGTGTATTTTATCACAATAGAAAAAGAAAATATCCTATTCTTCATAAATGAAAATCAAAAAGGCTGTTTAATCCTTTTAGGATGGTTGTGCTAGTTTGTTCAGAAGTATGCTAACTTACTTCTTAAAAATTGTTTCTTATGTTTTAAGATTATTTTTCATAGCATGTGCTATTTGTCTTTCTTAACAGTGTTAACATTTTCCATGTACATGTATCAAGTTAAAATGTGTTTGGCTACCAATCTGCTAAGTGCTTTTAAAACTACAAATGGGAGGTGTGGGTGAGGGAAATCCTGTTTATATATACAATTGGAAAAATACAATTTGCTCTTCAATAAGCAATTTTATAAGTACTCAAATTTAGAAGTTTTGTTTACTGAACTCTGAAGGGAAAGCCACTTAAAAACTTCAAAGTTTATACTAAGCAATGATAAAATTATTCCATTTGGAACACTGAAATGGAAGGTAATAATAAAACAAAAATTTTAAGAACAGTCATTGTACCAATGCCAGTGCACTTGGTAAAGAGATAAGTATAAATACACAACCGATCAAAAAAGATAGGGTATGTGTCAAAGAGATTTCACAAATAAGACCAGTGTAAGCAAATAATGAAGGATAGAATTAAAAGGGAGAGAATGATCCTGTGGGGGAAGCAGGACACACAGCAGACTCATAGAATGGCAAATGCCCAAAACAGCACTCCTGCCTCGGAATCAACCCTTGGGACATTCGGATCTGGCTAAAAGGTCCATGAGAGTCTCACAGGCATGGAAAGCCATGACACGGTGGCAAAAACCAATCTAAATGAAAGACCCTGGTGAACAAGACCCCAGAAGAAGGAACAGGCCATCAAGGAGAGAGGCGCCTTTCTCTGAAGGGAGGAAGGAACCTCCACTGTGACATGGCCTTGACTAAACAAGTTCAGAGTCGGTGAACTCAAGGGACTTCCACAGCCTAGACAGCTCATAGCAAGAGTCTCAGGTGATTGCTGACGTCACAAATAAGAGTGCCAATTGTTAAATCAACAACGGGAGTCACTGGGTACATGCTCCCCACGTAGGATCTCTGTCCTTAATGTGTTTTACTATGAAACTTAAAAACACTACTAGTCGAACAATACCCTATACCTTGTGTGGTTGTGTGAGTGCAGCCTGTTGAAATCCTTGCTTAGTATATACTAAGTTGATCTTCAGTATATGAAGGTAATTAAAAATGAAACTCGATAAAGGGTGGGATGGGAGAGGGAGAGGGGAGGGCCATGGGAGGGAGGGAGGTTGGGGAGGAAACCACAACAATACAAAAATTGCACTTTGTAAATTCACATTTATGAAATTAAAAAAAATAAATAAATAAATTTAAAAATAAATAAATGCTAGATGGAAAAAAAAGAACAGTCATTGTTGCAAATAATTTTATGTGGCTAACTTCCATAATATTTGCTTATCCTTGTATTTGGCATTTTAATTAAAATGCTACTATTCCTTTAGAATATATTATATACTTTTTAAATTTAATTTGCAATTGTGGGCAGACATAAAAATTAAAGGATCCTAAAACTTCCATCAAGCATCTAATTAAAAACATCTGGATTATCACTCAGCAACAAAAAGATGTGGACAGAATTTCTATAAAAGTAAGAAAAGCATAATCACAATAACCTCAATAAAATATTACCAATTGAAAGTATCCATTACACTATAAATTTTCTTCCTATAATAAAAACTACCACTTTAAGTAAACATAATACAGCATTCATACTCAAAACACAAAGATCAGGGTGGACGTTTTGGCAAAGCAGCTTAAGCCACCGTTTGGCCTGCCTGTATGCAATAACTGGAGTGCCTGGATCAAGTCTGGTCTCTGCCTCCAGTACAGCGTTCTGCTAATGCCCCTGGGAGGCAGCAGATGATGGCCCAGGCACTCACATTCCTGCCACACACATGTGAGACCCACATGGAGTTTCTGGATCCTGTCTTCAGAGTTGAGGGCATTTGGCAAATGAACCAGGAGATGGAAGATATCTGTGTGTGTGTGTGTGGGGGGGTTCTCCCTATCACTCTGCCTTTCCAATTAACTAATTAATTAATCATTAAAAAACATAAAGATGGAATGAAATGCTGCTTTTCAAACTGTTAACTTTCAGATCGTGTATACTGAGACAGCGTAAGACACCCAAAGGGGCATGCTTTCATGTTGGACTCCCTGGTTTGAGAATCTAGAAAACATGATTGACAGAAATTTGAGTTAGGAGTTTCTTTTGTAGATAACCCAAAAAGTTGTTTCTTATCTTGAGTTTCAGTATTAATACATTATATCTGTATCTGCAGATAGAATGATCTTAAAATGTACCTTTAGTAATTTTTATTAGTTTGAAAGCTTTTTGTAAAGAATTGCTTTTTTAAGATGAACAAATTTCATGTATTCCATAAACTCAGACTTAAGAACATAGTGATACTTCCCACCCTACTCTCTCTTACTTCCCACCCTACTTTCCCACCCATGCATCGACACTGAACAATTGCTTTTAAGGTTAAAAAAAAAAAAGCTGCATGTGATTTAATGAAACTATGAAGATTCTGAGTAGGTTCTTTATTAAATAGCCCTTAAATTTAGTCAAAATCTATTTGGCTATCATATAGACACAAGACTCTAAATTTAAACTTTACCAAATCTGGCTTCTATAATAGAAAGATCAGGACTGTGCCACCCTTAAGTTAACTCTCTTCACTTTGAAAGCCCTTCCTATACCTATCAGATAATGATTTGCTTCAAAAGGCCATTATACAAAGCTTACCCAAAGGACATAATTTCAAAGGAAACCTACTTTCCATTAAACTTTTTTTTAAAAGGCTGAGGGTCTTCCTTTTCATAAAGAACACCTGGTTCTCTTTTAAAATCCTATCCTGCCATTTTATTAATAATGTCAATTACAACCAAGTTCAATCTGAGGAATTATTACGCTGTCCACTGTAGGAGAAGAAAAGAAATGGGTACTTAGAGGATTTAACATGGCATTCACAATGCAGCTTGATCTCTGCAGGTTTAAAGACTGAAAAAGCATGTTCTTTGATTTCTAATTTCCCATTTTAGATTGCTAGGCTAACAATTCAAGAAAGAAAATCATTAATATAAACCAAAAGTTGAAAGATACTTCAGAATAATATTTTAGTGGATTTTATCATTTCCAAATGGAAAATTCATAAGACAGCACGTACATGTCTAATCACAAATGGAGGCTTATCTGTTTCTTTTTTGAACTCATAAGGTCCCAGATTTAAATGCGCCAGCCGCCGCCTGGTGTCTTCAGAAAGCTCACACATGCGTCTTTTTGTGTAGGGAGATGGAGAGTGTGACTTTGAAGAAATGGTGGGCTGTTCGTAGTTTTTTGCATTTATGCAGTATTTATTTCTCTCAGGTGACTTGGATTTCTTCTTCTGTGATCTTGATGTTCTGCTTTGCAGTCTGCCGTGTGACTTTTCAACTGGAGCTGAATGGTAAACGAATTTATCCTAAACATAAAAAATAAAAATTAACTTGGACAGATTTTTAAAAATCCTAGATAGAGGACGAAGAAACTTTCGGAAGTAATCTAATATACATAAAATCTATTCAAGCCAACTACATGATCCTTCCTATCTCTGCTGATCCTAGAGAAAATCAAATCCACATTCTCCTAGGTAACTTTTGTACACTAATTAACAAGCATATTACATCAAACTTTCTTCTTAAGTCTAACTAACAAGGGCTTTATGAAAATTAAAGCCCAATATTTAATCATTTGAAAATTCCAAATTTCAAAGTCAGAAATGTATTTTTATACTAAAAATTAATATACATATTGGTTCATTATATTTAAAAATTGGCTTTTGTAAATTAGGAGGACTATGTATGGTAGTGTTAAAAATACATCTCTAGCAGGTGGCAGGGCCATTTGGGCTGCTTCTCTGGCTTGGTCTCCTTCGGCATTTGGCGGTTTGGCTTAGGCAGGTGCCATGGGCAAGCGGGACAATCGGGTGGCCTATGTGAATCCAATAGCAATGGCCAGATCAAGGGGTCCAATCCAGTCTTCAGGGCCAGCCAACAATCCAGGATTATATGAATCGGCCAAGACCTACCTGGGAAGAAGTAAAAGAGCAACTGGAAAAGAAAAAGAAAGGCTCCAAGGCTTTGGCTGAATTTGAAGAAAAAATGAATGAGAACTAGAAGAAAGAACTAGAAAAACACAGAGAGAAATTAAAAGTGGAAGTGAAAGTTCATCTAAAAAAAGACAAAAAAAAAAAAAAGAAAAGAAGAAATCTGGTAGGTATTCATCTTCTTCATCAAGCTCTGATTCTTCCAGCAGTTCTTTGCACTCTGAAGATGATAAGAAACAAGGAAAAAAGAGAAAGAAAAAGAAGAACCATTCACATAATCTTCCGAAAGCTCCATATCAGAAACTGAACCAGACAGTAAGGACAGTTTAAAAAAGAAAAAGAAATCAAAGGATGCAATGAAGAAAGAAAAGGACATTAAAGGACTCAGCAAAAAGAGAAAGATGTATCCTGAAGATAAGCCTTTGTCAGCTGAATCCTTATCAGAATCAGATTACATTGAGGAGGTACGTGCCAAAAAGAAGAAAAAGCAACAGAATAAAAACAAAACAAAACAAAACAAAAAAGAAGCATAAGAAACACAGTAAGAAGACAAGAAGGCTGCAAGTTCAAGTCCTGACTTGCCTTAACATTAAGAAAAATAGGATCCCTTACAAAGAAAGTGCAATGTGTAAGGAAATTTCAACTGTGAAAACTATGGCATAGTTAACTAAAATACATGAATTTTCTTATTTTTAGAATTATTCCTGCAGTAGCCACTCAGATGCCACTGTGTCAAAGAGCTGTGATTGTTGCCTGCTGCCTGACAACTATTTTCTCTCTTCCAGCGCTTGGTAACTCTGGGAAATAAGACACTGCAGTCCTACCTAGTGGTTAAGATACTTGGGAAGCGGTGACAACTAACTGAGCACCAAAGGGGAAACCTGTTGAAGTGAAATGGACACTATAAGAAACAATGACCTGATCAGCTCTTGTCCTGACTCTTGATGTACAATGTAATACTTTTTCCTTTTTAGTATTTTGTTGTTGTTGTTCTAGTACTAGTGGTTGAACTCTGTAATTAACACACAATTATTCTTAGGTGTTTAAATTTTAATTGAAAAGTGGTCCCTGTTAAATATAAGAGTGGGGAAAAGAGAGGGAGGAGATGTACAATTTGGGACATGCTCAATCGAACTTGCCCCAAATGGTGTAGTTAGAAATGTGCCAGGGGATTCCAATACAATCCCATCAAGGTGGCATGTACCAATGCCATCTCACTAGTCCAAGTGATCAATTTCAGTTCACAATTGATGACTCTGATAGGTCTAAGAGTCAAAGGGATCACACAAACAAGACAAGTGTCTGCTAATACTAACTGATAGAATCAAAAAGGGAGAGAAGGATCCAACATGGGAAGTGGGATACACAGCAGACTCATAGAATGGCAGATGTCCTAAACAACACTCTGGCCTCAGAATCAGCCCTTAAGGCATTCGGATCGGGCTGAAGAGCCCATGAGAGCATTGTACGCATGGAAAGCCAAGACACCATGGAAAAGAAAAAAAAGAAGAAGACCTAAATGAAAGATCTCTGCAAGTGAGATCCCAGTGGAAAGAACAGGGCCATCAAAGATGGAGGTACCTTTCTCTGAAGGGAGGAGAGAACTTCCACTTTGACTATGACCCTATCGGAATAAGATCAAAGTCGGCGAACTCTAAAGGCTTCCATAGCCTTGGCAACTCATGACTAGAGCCTAAGGAGATTACTGATGCCATAAACAAGAGTGTCAAATTGTTAAGCAGCAACAGGAGTCACTGTGTACTTACGTCTCACGTGGGATCTGGCTTTAATGTGTTGTCTAATGTGAAGTGATGCTATAACTAGTACTGAAACAGTATTTTTACACTTTGTGTTTCTGTGTGGGTGCAAACTGATGAAATCTTTACTTAGTATATACAGAATCGATCTTCTGTATATAAAGGTAATTGGAAATGAAAAAAAAAACTGGTGTTAAATTGGAAATTGCATAGAAAATTAATTAATTTTTAAAAAATATCATGTAGGAGCCAGCTCTCTGCTGTGGCCCGGGAAGGCAGTGGAAGATGGCCCACGTGCTTGGGCCCTGCACCCGCATGGGAGACCAGGAGAAGCACCTGGCTCCTATCTTCGGATCGGCATGATGCGCCAGCCGCAGCAGACATTGGAGGGTGAACCAACGGCAAAAAGGAAGACCTTTCTCTCTGTCTCTCTCTCTCACTATCCACTCTGCCTGTCAAAAAAAAAAAAAGTAAATCTTTAAAAAAAAAATATCATGTAGGATCTCTGTCTTTAATGTGCTGTACACTGTTATTTAATGCTATAACTAGTACTCCAACAGTATTTTTTCACTTTGTGTTGCTATGAGGGTGCAAACTGTTGAAATCTTTACTTAATATATACTGAACTGATCTTCTGTATATAAAGAGAATTGAAAATGAATCTTGATGTGAATGGAAGGGGAGAGGGAGCGGGAAAGGGGAGGGTTGCGGGTGGGAGGGAAGTTATGGGGGGGGAAGCCATTGTAATCCATAAGCTGTACTTTGGAAATTTATATTCATTAAATAAAAGTTTAAAAAAAAGATACTTGGGAATGAAGCTAACAGTTTTGACTAGAACTATCTAGTAATAAATCAACAGAAACACTCTGGATACATCTGTAAGATGTAATCAGAAATGACCAGATGATTCTAGTTAAAACTTTTAAAGTAGGGATTCCATTGATACTCCAGAATCCTTACTCTGTAGATAAGTGTATTTTAATTTTGCCCCTTGTATACTTGTATTGACCTGGGGAAGGAGCTTTTAGGGTCGGGAGGGAGGACTGGTGTCTCTTTAGCTAGCAGAATAGCGTGCCTTTGGTCCTCCACATCCTCTTTCTGTGGACACAGTAGCCATGCTTCATGGGGCGGTCAGAGCTCGGACAGCACTCTTGCCCTTTGCTGAGCTCATCCTGGGACTCTGTTGTGGGCTGCTTTGAGTGAGCCAGAGAAACAGGCCCTTTGCAGCAGGAGAAAGCCTGCAGTCTCTGGAATTTACCTCCACTTGAATAATAACTGAATATTTTTAGCATTAAAATGATGTCATTTGAATTAATGTTGACTTCACTTTGGCTTTGGAAAGGAAGCATTTCAAAGTAGGCACTGGTGCTTTTAGAACTTGGCAGCTAAAGATTCTAAAGTGCATGTTTATATTGGTAAGTTTTAACCAGTCAGGAAAATTTTATGTAACCAGTGATAGTTACTTATTTTTTGTACAAATTTCATTTAGGCTGCATTGTGTAGCTTTTGTTAACTCTTTACTCTTGCTTTCTTAAATTCATTACTATGTTTAATGGCATACATGCCAAGATATTTAGCATGTACAAAGCAGGATTTCCTTTTTTTTTTTAAACAGCTTCATATTGAAGCTTAGACTTAATCATAAACAAGTTGAGTGGCAGGCTGGTATGCTGTTGTTTTGTTACATAAAGCTATTGCCAGAATCTTAGTAAATATAATGTTTTAAAAGTTTGTTGTCTTTGTATATTAATAACAAATTAAGACAAGTTAAATTTAAGTGAGAATTACATTACTGTTCTTCCTGTGTCATGTTTTACTAAGATTTTGTGCCTCATATCTCCTGCTGAACTGTTTATTAGGAATGTTAAAAGGAGCCAGCACCACAGCTCAATAGGCTAATCCTCCGCCTTGCGGCGCCGGCACACCGGGTTCTAGTCCCATTTGGGGCACCAGATTGTGTCCCAGTTGCCCCTCTTCCAGGCCAACTCTCTGCTGTGGACAGGGAGTGCAGTGGAGGATGGCCCAAAGTGCTTGGGTCCTGCACCCCACGGGAGACCAGGATAAGCGCCTGGCTCCTGCCTTCGGATCAGTACAGTGCGCCGGCCACAGTGCACTGGCAACGGCAGCCATTGGAGGGTGAACCAACGGCAAAAGAAGACCTTTCTCTCTGTCTCTCTCTCTCTCACTGTCCACTCTGCCTGTCAAAAAAAAAAAAAAAAAGGAATTATGTATCATTTTTACTTTACAGTTTTTATATAATCAGGTAACATGAAATAAAATTTGATTTGCAATCCTGCCTGTTATAAAGGGTGTGCTGATTCTAGTGGTACATGCACAGAACAGTTTGACACAAGAGGCTGAATAAATAGCTATTTTACCTATAAAAAATACATCTCTAGTTGATTATGAAATTTTTATAGGGAAATAATAGAAAATTAGTTTCATTCTATAATTATATATGTACAGTATGATAATTTGAACACATAACATTTTAATGTTATGTATTACTTAGATTATACAAGGTGAATAGCATTTTAAATTCCCTTCAAAGTTGTAACTTTACAATTAAAAGACAGATAATCATATGATCTTAATTCTAGTTCCACATCTTTATAAAAGTAAAAACATAAACGATTTTATAAATTTAATAACTTGTACTTCATTTTCTAGTAAAAAGTTGTTAGCAGTATAAAATTCTTGATGTTATCAAACAAATTTGGGGACTGGCACTGGGTCACAGCAGATAAAGCTGCTGCCTGCAGTGCCTGCAGTCCATATCGGCTCTGGTTCGAGTCCCAGCTGCTCCACTTCCAGTCCAGCTCTCTGCTAAGGCCTGGGAAAACAATAGAAGATGGCCCAAGTCCTTAGACCCCGGCATCCACGTGGGAGACTTGGAAGACGTTCCTGGCTCTTGGCTGTGGATCGGTGCGGCTCTGGCCATTGCAGCCATTTGGGAAGTGAACCAGCGGGTGGGAGATCTCTCTGTCTCTATCTCCCTCTCTCTGCCTCTGCCTCTCTGTAACTCTGCCCTTCAAATAAGTGAATCTTAAAAAAAAAAAATTGACATTTCTAATTTTGTTGTGTTATTAGGATAACATTTTATTCAAATAGTTTTGCCTTAATAGATTATAAGTAGAAAGATTTCTTCATATACCATCTAGAATTATAAGAAGTTTTCAATTACAGAATATGGATGGTTCAGAATCTCTTTCTTCATAACACAATTTTAAAACCACAAATTCTACTGCCTTTCTCACTTTCTCAACTCCCCCCCTTATTTGCTAAGGGTATCTGAGTAAATAAAATACAAATGTGAAAAGAATACAGAAGAGTCAAATTTTCTACAAAGTAGATATACAAGGACAGAAAACATTTTCCAAATTGGAGAAGTAAGTCTGTAAGTTTCCTACAGACCAGAAGCATCAGATGATTTCCTTGTTCTTTCTCCTATAGTTTGTAATATTCTCCTGGACCTTCTCCCACCTTGTTCAATGACTTCAAGTAATTAAGAATGTTTCTGTTTAATCTCATTCCATTCATCTCTGTGACATCACACTGACTCACAGAGGCAACGAATTTTAGCACTATAGCAAGGATCTTTGAGGTTTATTAAAGCATTCAAGAAACGAACTTTCTTTTTTTAGATTTATTTATTTATTTATTTTAACTTTTATTTAATGAATATAAATTTCCAGTGTATAGCTTATGGATTACAGTGGCTTCCCCCTCCCATAACTTCCCTCCCACCCGCAACCCTCCCCTCTCCCGCTCCCTCTCCCCTTCCATTTGCATCAAGATTCATTTTCAATTCTCTTTATATACAGAAGATCAATTTAGTATAAAGATTTCAACAGTTTGCACCCACATAGAAACGAACTTTCTAAAACCTTGGAATTAGAGTTTCTGTTTCTCAGCTCTGTCTTTTTCTACTGAATTTTGGGTTTCATCAGCATGCAGACCCATTACATCCATAAATCTGAAAATCCCAAGCTGATCAAAACCTCTTTCCCTCAACCTACTTAGTTTACTCACTGAATCTCTTACTTGCTCTTAACACCCTCAGTCCTACGCCTCTTTCCTCCAATCTTCTACGTATTTTAGTATCTCTTACTTACAGACAGACCCAGCTGAATGAATGATAATCATCCATTTCAACAATGCTGTAGAGTTCTTTCTTCTATATTCACCCCAGATTACACCAAACATTAAGTAACGAACCCCATCTTCTTTTTTAAAGTTAGGAGGGTTGTATACTGCTAGAGGAAGTTATAAGATGCACAGTATGTACTAGAAATGCATGTCAACTCTACTCACTCCTAAATACAATTTGTCCATGCCTGACAAAGCTTAAAATAGTGGCCTTGTTGTATTACTCTAAAATGGCTGCCATAACTTCCCTTTGTGAACACACACACACACACACACAGCAATTTCTCCCAAAGTGACTCTGAGTTGGATATGTGACTATCTTTGGTCAAGAGGACACTAGCACATGTGCCACAAGGACAGACTTGAACAATGCTTGACCTCTCCTAACCTGAAAACATTCTCTTATCATGTGAATGAGCCACAATTACTGTCCCAATAGAGGATGAGAGGCTCCTGATCATTGCCCTGAGTGAAACAAACAAACAAACAAAACACTTTATTACCAGAAATGTAAGGTCCAGCACTGGCCAAAATGACTGCCAGCTGCCAGACATATGAGTCAAACTATTTTAGATCACTCAGCCCTAGCCAGCTGGTCAATAGCAGAAGAATCACTCAGCAGATCAACAGAACCGGGAGAAATAATAAGCGGTTTAAAGTCACTGAACCAGTGAGGTTTATCATACAGCAAGAGCTGCACAGTGGAGCGGAATAACACATTAATAAAGTCATTACTGATATTTAACTAGTCAACAATAAATCTCCCTTTAAGAAAAAAGAATAACTGAGGGGCTGGAGCTGTGGTGTAGCAGGTAAAGCCACTGCCTACAGTGCCAGCATCCCATATGGGCATCAGTTCAAGACCCAGCTGCTCCACTTCCAATCTAACTCTCTGCTATGGCCTGACAAAGCAGTAGAAGATGGGTCCCCTGCACCCACATGGGAGACCCAGAGGAGGCTCCTGGCTTCAGATGCGCACAGCTCCAGCCATTGCGGCCAATGGGGGAGTGAACCAAAGGATGAAAGACCTCCCTCTCTCTCTCTGTGCCTCTCCTCTCTGTGTAACTCTGACTTTCAAATAAATAAATAAATCTTAAAAAAAATAGAACTGAGTAGAAAGAAAAACAGTTTCATCCAGAAAAAAAAATCACAATAATATGTTTAATTTTCAGCCCATTTAATTAGGGACAAAACATCCAATCTGAAAATATGGAAAGGATTAAAGGGCATATAATTATCTGTAAATCTAAATAATTTTATAATTCTTTTCAAAAACTTAACGTTTATTTTATTTTTTCTTTGAAACAGAAAATGATACTTTATAGCCATTAAAATTTTAATTGAATCTAATATTCACTTGGAGAAAAAAGTGGAAATATCAACTTAAAATGAAATTGTGTTTCCATTCCGTGTTTTATCTAGAAGTGACTGTTTCTATGGCTGAGTGATCGTCCACTGTTTTTTGCCCTATTTTCTTTACACATTCTCCATTAATAAACATCTAGCTTGACTTCCTATCCCGGCTTTTGTGACTGGTGCTACATTCTCGTGCTGCACAGCAGGGTAGGGTGACCACAGAGCACAGTTTTGTTTCATATACTCTACAAGAACCGGCTCAAGACACAAAGAATAAGAAAATGGAAAAGCTAGTTGCCTGATCTGATTTGTTTATGCTCTGTACATGTGTTGAAATATTGTATTATCCACATAAAAATATACAAGTATCACATTAATAAAAAGTTTAAAAATGTCTTTTAGTTTTAAGTGAATACTTTGTTGAGCCCCCCGATAACCATTCCACTTTGTGTTTTAACAATTATCTTCTGTACCTCCCCAGTCATCTTAATTTTCTAATATAGCCTTAGATAGAACTGTAAATTCATCAGCTATATGTTATATTCCAGTCATGAGGAATATATTCTCTTATTCAATCTTTACAGCAGTCTTATGAGGAACATGAACTCTAACCTACAGGTCTGTTTCTAATGTATATTTTATTTATTTTAAATATATTTTCTTAAATGTTGATTGACACCAAAAGTCTATTCTCTCACATCACTGTTCAACAAAGATCAAACGACAAACACTGAAATTCCAAATCAGGGATAAAAAAAGTCTTGCCAAAAATTTACAATGGAAAATGTTAATTCCCAAGTATAGTTTCACTACACATGGGTGAAGGTTTTACATTCAGAAAAGGCTCTTCTACTGAGCTTCATACTTAGAATATATGCATTTTTATGTGGGTATACTATATTTCAGACAAACATAAAAAGAAAAAAAGACTTCTCAATCCATTAGAAGGGCATTCTCCAGTATGGAGATAAAAATTATCTCAGTCTGGGCAAAACATTTCTATATACAATGCATATCTCAAAAAGAAGTCAATAACATTATCCCCATGTTTGGCAAGCATAGGTTGTTAGATCTCTAAATAGCTGTTTCAGCTTACATTTAAAAAATATACTTCAGACCAATTCTGAAATACTAAATATCTGCAAAACAAAATAAGAATGATCCCCTCAAATAATTCTAAAACTACAATGTACCTTTCTTAGTTTAAGTAAGTTACCATTCTCAGCAAATTTTATTCAAAAGATGATAACATAGTAATTTACCATCCTACTCCCTCCATGATAGGCCCAGTCCAGTCACTTGAATCTCTTGAGCTTTATATATTCTTGGCTCTTGATCACAGCCTGGTCATTATTACTGCATCACAGTACAACTGCCCGTGAGGGATGCCTAGATACAGGCTGTTAGACAACCTGTGAACAAGGTAGTCAGCCCATCCCGGTGACTCACTAAGAAATCAGTATAGAATGGAATACTAGATTCAGGAATCTCAGCCTCCTACAGGCAGTTTTACAGACACAGAGGTACTTAAGCTGAAAGTCTTCCCTTGATCTGATTGCACAAATGTGGCCATCAAATTCCTGAAGGAATTAGAAACGCTCAAGAAATCACTCACTGATTAGCAACATCCCTGTCTGAAAAGCTCTGGTCACTTTTATTAAAAATGGATCCTTTGGGGCCAGTGCTGTGGCATAGTTGGCTAAGCCTCTGCCTGCAGTGCCGGAATCCCATATGGGCACCAGTTTGTGTCCAGGCTGCTCCTCTTCCGATCCAGCTCTCTGCTATGGCCTGGGAAAGCAGTAGAGGATGGTCCAAGTTCTTGGGCCCCTGCACCTGGGTGGGAGACCTAGAAATAGCTTCCAGCTCTTGGTTTTGGATTGGCCTGTCTCTGGCTATTGTGGTCATTTGGGGAACCAGTGGATGGAACTTTTTTCTCTGTCTCTGCCTCTCTCTGTCTGTAACTCTACCTCTCAAGTAAATTAAAATCTTAAAAAAAAAAAAATGATCCTTTGAATGTTTTTGCAGTAACCTGGAAATTTTTATAACTTCCATAAGATTCACAGACTCTCCAACGAGTTCTCTGAGACTCCTTGATCACGGTATGTTTCTGGTAGCCTGATTTCTCTGCATTAAAAATAGAAAGATTGGGGCTGATGCTGTAGGGTAGCAGTTTAAGCCACTGCTTGCAACACTAGCATTCCAAAATGGAGTGCTGGTTGTAGTCTGAGCTCTTCTGCTTCCTATCCACTTCCTGCTGATGTACCTGGGAAGGCAGCGGATGATGGCCTAAGTGCATGGGCCTCCTACCATCCTGGCTCCTGGCTTCAGCCTGGCCCAGCCCCGGCTGTTGTGTCTATTTGGGGAGTAAACCAACAGATGGAAAAATTTCTGTCTCTCCCTCTCTCTGTCTCTCTGCCTTTCAAATAAATAAATCTTTTATAAAAATACAAAGGTCCATGAAGTAAAGCAAAAACAAAAACATCATGGTACCCTCTGTCATGTATACTAATCTTTTCATTCTTACAACTAACATGTAACCAAACTGTTAAATAGCTATGTAAATTGTTTTCAACTAAAAGTTGGTCGAAATAAAGAAGAGAGATAAAATGACCAAAATAAAATAATAAAGCTTGGCAAATGGCCTTAACTATGAACAAATAAACCATTAAATATTTTAAACAAACAATTTTAACCTGAGTGCGGCACTTCCTTGAACTTATCAGACATTCAGTAATCACTGAAGTTGTAGAAAATTCCAGCTTTGGAGCAATTCCCTAAGGAAAAAGAGGTTACTATTAGACATGTGCTTTTTAAAAAGATCATCGGTGAAGAGATTATGACCTAGAGTAATAAACGCTTGTCAAGGTTCAGCTGCTTCATCTGTTAGCTTGAACTATGATAGCACAGTAAGCTAAACATTAGCAAGAAACAATTTCATTCCTGATGGTTCAGTTATGAGTGATTATATTACTTTTCTGGAATAATGCTTCTTTCATTTTCATTTTCAAATATTTCCCTCTACATTTTTAAATTACAATAGTAAAATCATAAATATGTAAATATACCTAAAGGATTTTAGCTCCTTTTTACATTTACAACTTAAGACATATTTAAATAGATAATCAGGAAATAAATATGTTAAGTAGCTTAACTTAGGCATTCTACAATGTATACCCATATTAAAACATCATGTTATATTACCAAAAATAAAAAAATATTTTATTAAAATTCTTACAAATGAAATACTTCAAATGGTTCCATTTTTTTAAAAACTACAGCTCATGGGTAATCAATTCCTGAAAACATACGCCTCTTCCAATTCCTCCCACATATTATCCTACAGTTTAGCTTACACGCGGGGCTAAGAATGCGTCCAGTTTCTATTTTTCACAATATTTCACCCATCAGCTGAACATTTTTTGGGTAAAGTAGTGACATAAAGTACAAAGGGATAGGCACAAAGCATCTGAGAAGATATCTGGACACATACAAGTTTATAGTCACCAAAACATGAAACAATATCATCAGTGCCCAGGGCTCTTCATTGTAATATAATGAGAAGTCAAACATGAACCATGGTAGCTATAGTTGTTCTCTGCAAACCCAGCCTGTGACTAAGTGTAAGGTTTAAAACACCACATAGATTACCGAAAAGGTAAAGTAATACATGAACTATCATGTTTCTGTAAACATTCCTTTTAGTAATGATATTCACTATACATGCTTATTAATTATCTATTATTATGTAACATTACTCCAAAACGTGGCAGTTTAAAACATCAGTAATGGAATGGAAGAGGGAGTAGAAGATAGGATGGTTTGCAGGTGGAAGGGAGGTTATGGGGGGAAAAATCACTATAATCCAAAAGTTGTACTTTTGAAATTTATATTTATTAAATAAAAGTTTTCAAAAAAAATCAGTAAATGGGGCCGATGCTGTGGCATAGCAGGTGAAGCCGCCACCTGCAGTGCCGGCATCCCATATGGGCACTAGTTCGAGACCCAGCTACTCCACTTCTGATCCCACTCTCTGCTATGGCCTGGGAAAGCATTAGAAGATGGCCCAAGCCCTTGGGCCCCTGTACCCACATGGGAGGACTCGGAGGAAGCTCTGGGCTCCTGGCTCCTGGCTTGGGATCAGCACAGTTCTGGCCATTGAGGTCAACTGGGGAGTGAACCAGCAGATGGAAGACCTCTCTCTCTCTCTCTCTTTTTGCCTCTCCTTCTCTCTCTGTGTAACTCTGACTTCCAAAGTAAATAAATAAATATTTAAAACAAAAGAGTTAGGCTACTTTTCAGTGGAGAGTATCAAAAGTTTTGTGCACTCTGAACACTAATTTCTTATTTCTCTCACATGCAAAACACCCCCATACCCTACCAAAAAAAAAAAATCAGAAAAAAAAACAGAAAGTCTCATTCTTCTACAAATACCAGCATAGATCAAGGCTTCTCAGGCATGGTCCTTCAAGTTCAGCTCCTAGAACGTGGTTCTGTACAATCAGGTATATGAGCTAAAGAAATAGAGGTATCTGCCCCAGGCATATTGAATGTACACAAGTGCAGCATGTGTCCACAGGACAGCCACAATAGCTATTCCTAGTGGAAGATGGGGAAAACAGGAGGCAAACTGGAATTACACAGCAGTTCTACAATCCAGCCAGGGAAACGTCAGAAGTTCCCTCAGTAGGGCTTGGTCCTACTCTTGCTCAGATATAAGCAGCCATGGTGTTTGCCTCCACATCCTCTGAAGCAACTTCTGCAAGGAGAGATAGTAGACTGTGGGAGAGGTGCAGTGTTCTGAGCTTGGGTGTCGCCAAGAGTTTGAAGAGTCCCAAAGACCTTTACATGTGGTAACGTGTTTTGTCATTTCAGACGACTAACCTGGTGGTGTTTCTGCCAACAACGCTTTTAAAAAAAATTTTAGGTCTCTTGTCAATCTTCTTGTAGTTCACATGAATAGACGATGCCACACCCCTCTCTGTATTAGGATTTTGCTGGGAGATATTGTCCTTAAAGCATTAGAAAACTTTAACAATTGATTACATGATTTTCTAAGGCCATATGTTAGATTTTTTTTAGGCTTTAATAAAAGAGTTAACTATCGCTTCACTTTCATTATCAACTGATACTTTTCTAAAAGTTCCCTGGAATGATTTTCAGTCAGAAGTAATTTCTTAATTTCTGCATTGTCCGTCATTGGGAAAGGCTGGGAATCTTAAGAAACTCCTTTCTGTTTACCAGCCTTTCCTTTTGTTTGTATCTCTCCTCTCACATGAGCAACAAAAAGAAACCAGGTTGCTCCTCTCATGCTCTCAACAAAAAGCTTCCGTGGACAGACCATCCTTCACTGCATTTCACATGACTGCAAGTGCCTGTGTTAAACTCTCACCCATGACATAACAATGATCCTCTTTTCTGCTAGTTTCTCACTCTCCTGTAAAGGCTGATCTGACAGTCTCTTCAACAATCTGTAAGCTTTCACAAACACTCCAGCAAAGCCCTTCCTGGTTCTGCCCTCTCCAAAGAGCTGTTTGCTTATGCTCCTACTTGATGGTAGGTTTCCATGACAGTGAGTAATCCAAGAGAGAGAGAGAGCAAAGAAAAAGCCCCAATATTTTAAAAATTTAATTATTTATTATTTTGGAACATATTTGTACATGCTCATGGGGCTCAGTATGATTTTAGCATGTATAATATGCAGCTGTATATGTCATTGACCATATACAAATTTAAATCCAAAAATTAGCAAAAAATAGAATAATCAATTAAAGATCATGTGGCTTTCTTCCTTTTTCTTTTTTAACTTCATACTTTATTTACCTACTTATTTTTAAAGATTCATTTTATTTGTTTGAAATGCAGAGTTACAGAGAGAGAATAGGACAGAGAGATCTTCCATTCATTGGTCCACTCTCCAAATGGCCACAACAGCCAGAGCTGGACCAGGCCAAAGTCAGGAGCCTAGAATTCCATTCAGGTCTCCCACATGCATGGCAGGGGTCCAGATACTTGAACCACCTCCTGGCACTTTCCTGGGCACATTAGTAGGGAGCTAGATTGGAAGTGGAGCAGCCAGAAATCCAACCAGTGCTCACATAGGATGCCAGTACTGCATGTGGCAACTTAACCTGCTGTGCCACCCTTTTCATTATTTTTGAGATAATATTTCTGCAATTAACCTTATAGTGAAAGGCTTAATGCTCCACTAAATAAAGAGTTCAACAAACAAAAGGAAAAAGACCATCACTGAACAGGAAAATAGGCAAAGGCTATAAACAATAATCAACTGAAAATGCTCAACTTCACTCATAAAAAATAATTTTAAAAGAGCCACAAAATCATTAAAAACTATTGTACTATATAATTCTTATTTATTTAAAAGGCAGAGTTAGAGAGAGAGAGAGAGAGAGAGAGAGAGAGAGAGAGAGAGAGAGAGAGACAGGATGAGATCTTCCATCTACTGATTCACTCCCCCAAATGGTCACAACAACCAGGGCTGGGCCAGGCTGAAGCCAGGAGCCTGGAACTCCACCCAGGTCTCCCATGTGCGTGCTAAGAGCCTAGTAACAGACCATCATCTGCTGCTTTCCCAGGCACATTAGCAGGGAGCTGGATCAGAAGTGGAGCAGCTGGAATTGGAACCAGTGCTCCGATGGGATGCCAGTGTCTCAGTCAGTGGCTTAACCTGCTGCACAACACTGGCCTAACCACAACACTGGCAGGCCCCAGTAGTATATAATTCTTAACAATCTGACAAAGATTTAAAACAAAGTGTGAGCCGGCGCCGCGGCTCACTAGGCTAATCCTCTGCCTTGCGGCGCCGGCACACCGGGTTCTAGTCCCGGTCAGGGCACCGATCCTGTCCCGGTTGCCCCTCTTCCAGGCCAGCTCTCTGCTGTGGCCAGGGAGTGCAGTGGAGGATGGCCCAAGTGCGTGGGCCCTGCACCCCATGGGAGACCAGGAGAAGCACCTGGCTCCTGCCATCAGATCAGCGTGGTGCGCAGGCTGCAGCACGCCAACCGCGGCGGCCATTGGAGGGTGAACCAACGGCAAAAGGAAGACCTTTCTCTCTGTCTCTCTCTCACTGTCCACTCTGCCTGTCAAAAAAATTAAAAAAAAAAAAATGTGGCCAGCGCTGAGGCTCACTAGGCTAATCCTCCACCTGCGGCGCAGGTACCCTGGGTTCTAGTCCCGGTTGGGGCGCCGGATTCTGTCCTGGTTGTTCCTCTTCCAGTCCAGCTCTCTGCTGTGGCCCGGGAGTGCAGTGGAGGATGTTTGGGCCCTGCAACCACATGGGAGACCAAGAGGAAGCACCTGGCTCCTGGCTTCGGATCAGCGCAGCACACCGGTGGTGGCGGCCATTTGAGGGGTGAACCAACGGAAAGGAAGACCTTTCTCTCTGTCTCTCTCTCTCACTAACTCTGCCTGTCCAAAAAAAAAAAAAAGAAAGAAAGAAAGAAAAAGAAAAAGAAAAGAAAAGTGTGACAAAACACTGTATTTGCAACAAAACTAATACACACAAACATTCCTTTCTCCCACATATAAGGGAGAATATGTGGTATTTGTCTTTCTGTGTTCAGTTTATTTCACTCAATATGATATCTTCCAGTTCCATTTAGATGCAAATGACATCTAATGACATTAAATGAATTTAATTCATTTTTTATATATGAATGATATTCGTGTGTATGTGTGTGTGTGTGTGTGTGAGAGAGAGAGAGAGAGAGAGAGAGAATGATGGATACCTTGATTGATGCCCTATTCTGGCTATTGTAGAAACTGCTGCTATAAACACTGTGGTGTAGATATCTCCTTGAATCAATGTACTCGTGTCTTTTGGTTATTCATCCAGTAATAGGACTGCTCTATCAAATGCCAAGTCTGTTTCCAGGCTTTTTAAGAAATTTCCATAGTGCTTTTTACAGTAGCTGCACTAATTTACATTCCCACCAAGAGTGTGTACGTGTTTCTCTTTCTCCACATCCCCATCAGTAACTGTTGCTATCTTTTGGATAACAGCCATTCTGACAAGGGTGAGGGGATATTGCACAGTGGTTTTCACCTGCAGCTTCCCTACTGGCTAGTGATACTAAGCATTGTTTCACTTATTTGTTGGCCATTTGTATCTTTTCTTTTGAGAAATGTCCATTCAGGTCCATTTCCCATTTCTTCATCAGATTGGTGGTTTTGTTGTTGTTCAGTTTTTTGAGTTATTGGTATATTCTGGATATTAATCCTTTGTCAGATAGGTGGTTTGCAAATATTTTTTCCCATTCTGTTGGACATCTCTTCACTCTATTGTTTCCTTTGCTGTGCAAAAGCTTCTGAGTTTGATATAGCCCCATTTGTCTAGTTTTACTTTTGTTGCCTGTGCTTTGGGGATTTTATCCAAGAAGCTATCGACTATACTAATGTCTTCAAGTGTTTCCCCTATGTTTTCTTCAGCATTTCTATCGTCTCAGGTCTTAATTAGGTCTTTGATCCATCTTAGCTGATTTTTTTTAATATGGTGAGAGGCAGAGATCTAATTTCATTCTTTTACATATATATATATATATATATATATATAATTTTGCCAGCACCATTTATTGAAGAGATTATTCTTTCTCCAATGCATAGTATGGACACTTCTGTCAAAAATTAGTTGCCCATATGTATATGTATATATGTTATTGGGGTCTCTTTTCTGTTCCATTGATCTATGTGGTTTTTTTTTTTCCAGCATCATGCTGAAGTAATTAACACAGCTTTGTAGTATGTTTTGAACTCAAGCATTGTGATACCCCCAGATTGACTTGTTTTTGCTCAGGTTTACTTTGTTCTGGGTCTTTGTGATTCCCAATTAATCTGGGGATTGTTTTTTCTAACCCTATAAACAATGTCATTAGTATTTTGATAGGGATTGCATTGAATCTGTAGATTGTTTTAGGTAGTAAAGACATTTTAATGATATTAATTTATCCAATTCATGAATAAGGAATATCTTTCCATTTTCTGTGTCCTTGATGATTTTATTCATTAACAGTCTATAATTTTCACTGTAGAGATCTTTCACTTCTTTGGGTAGATTTTTTCCTAAATATTTGATGTTTTTGTGTCTGTTGCTCATTATTGTATATAAAATCTATTTTTATATATTGATTTTGCTTCTTTGATGTAGTGTTTATGTTTTTCCATGTACAACATGCCATGAACAAACATGGATATTTTGACTTCCTTCTTTCCAATTTTGATGCCCTTTATTTCTTTCTCCTCCTTAACTGATCTTGCTAATACTTTCAATAGTATATTTAATAAGAGTGGTGAACATGGACATTCTTTTTTTAAAAGATTTATTCATTTATTTGACAGGCAGAGTTAGAGAGAGAAAGAGAGAGAGAATTTTCCATCTGCTGGTTCACTCCCCAAATGGTCTCAATGGCTGATAACGGGCTAGCCCAAAGCCAGAAGCCAGGAGCTTTCTTCATAAAAGTGGATATTCTTGTACTATTCCAGATCTGAGAGGAAATTTTTCAACTTTTCCCCATTCAGTATGATATTGGCTATTGGTTTGTCATATATAGCCTATAAATATTTTTTAAATTTACTTATTTTGAAAGTCAGAGCTATATATATATATATTAGATATAGATATAGATATAGATATAGATATAGATATAGATATAGATAGATCTTCCATCTGTTGGTTCACTCCCCAGGTGGCCACAACAGTCAATGCTGGGCCAGACTGAAGTCAGGAGCCAGGAGCTACATCTGGGTCCCCCACGAGGGTACAGGGGCCCAACCACTTGGGCAATCATCCAATGCTGTTCCCAGGCCATTAGCAGGGAGCTGGACACACTGTAATGCCTGCCCCTAGCCTTTATATATTTGAGGTGTATTTCTTCTACACCTAATTTGAGAAGGACTTATATTATGAAGGGATATTGAACCTTATCAAATGCTTACTCCACACCTATTGAGGTGATCATAGGATTCCTGTTCAGATATGCAGAAATCCCAATACTTTCAATGACCTGGTCTAAAAAGACTACTAATGTCATGTCCTCATATTGTGCATGGCTGGAGTCACTAGCTATAGTGACTTAGTAGGAGTGGAACTAGCTCTGCCTAGGAGCATCTACAGGAGCACCAAAGAATTTTTGGACAGGTTTTGTAGCTATTGCAGTCTGGACTGTGAGTTATTTTACTCTTTTCCACATATGGCTGCTCACACAGTAAGTACTATGTGTACTAGAGTAAGTACTATATAGTGCTATACTAAGTAACTAAAGTTTCAGCCATTATTTTTACTGATCTTTCAAAAACTAGCTGCATCAATCAGGATTCTCCTGAGAAACAGAACTAATAGAATACATGTATGTGACACAGAGAGAGATAGAGACTGATTTATTTGAAAGAATTTAGTCATGCAATTGTGGGAGGCGGCAAATCCAAATCTGTAGGGCAGGCTGGCAATCAGGAAATACAGGAAAAAGTTGACGTGCAATCTTGAGTATAAAATTTGTAAAGCAGGCCAGCAGGCTAGAAACTCAAGCAAGATTTCTGTTGTAATCTTAAGGCAGAATTTCTCCTCATTTGGAAAACTTCAGATTTTTTGTTTAAGTCTTCCACTGATTGTAAACAAAGTCTCACCAATATCATCACGGGTAATCTTTGCTTAAATTCAATTGATTATAAATATTAATCACAACTACCAAATATCATTAGAGTAACATCTAATATTTGAACAACCAGGAACCAAAATGAACACACAAAATTAATTATACTATCTCAAATGTCAGTTCCACTACAAAATCTAAAATTTTGTACAAAACAAAAAAGATACAATTAGTTCATTCAGCTCAATCAAGAAGCATCCCTTATCCATAATGCCTAGGATCAGATGTATGTAGACTTTAGAATTTTTCATATTTCGGAATATTTGCATAAACACAAGGAGATATCTTGAGGATGGAATCCTAATCTAAACACAAAGTTCACTGACATTCTATATACATATTATACACATAAACCTAAAGATAGTACTATATAATATTTTTAGTATATCCCCATTTGGTTGTAACCAATTGACATGAGATCATGTGTGGCCTTTAAAGTTGTGGCATCATATGAGCACTCAAAAAGTTTCAGATTTTGGAACTTTTGAGATTTTGGAATTTCAACTTAAGGTTGTTCAACTTATAGTAATTACAACCTCCATGCAAGGTACTGTGCTAAGAGCTAAATTCAAAGATGAGATAATCAGGTGCTATTTTCATAGAGTACACTGTCTAGAAAAGGAGTATCATTATCCTCAGCCATATCCCATCATCACCATCACCATGATGTCCACAGCCACTATCATTTCCCTATGTTTATTAAGCGTTTTCTACAACCATGTAAAAGGTTTAATAAATCTACCATATAATTCTGCTATGGTGCTTTGCCTGAGATTAGTACGCAGTCCCTGGAAGTGGCAGGATTTAATCCCAGATATGGTCTAAATCCTTGTCACAGTCATCAGTTCAGAATAGCTAAGACTCCAAATGATTATGGAGAATCTCAACAACTCTGAGGAAGGACACACTGCTGCCTGCCAGGGCAATAAACTACTGACTGGAGCGTTTTTTAATACGCATTTAAATCGAATTATTTATATGCTGGATGTACATATGATATTTTTGTGTTCAGTTTATACAAGTCCCTTGTCTCTTTGTATTCTTCTGTTCTCTGTAGGAGTCCCATCTGTACGTCCATAGCTGAGTGGTCACTCAATAAACATGTAAGTGTTCCATCCTTTACTGATTGTGTGTAAATTAGAGGATGCATTCAAAGCTTCAGCCAGTTCTCCAGTCTCCCTTGGCTTTCACTTTTTCCTGGGCCCACTCTGTCTACCCTATACGTGCAGAGTTTCAAGTCAGTCAAGAACATGTGGAGGGCTTATCGCAGCCTTTTTTATTGTTGCCTTACTTCTAAGCTCTATCTGTCAACTTTCTGGCAGGTATGATGCTCTCCCCAGTTAGAACTGCAACTGGCTTAGCAAAGCTGTGGGATTTCATCAGCTTCCAATTGCATCCATCACACTTAACGGGCAAAACTACACTATTTGGCCTACTGTTCAAAATTGATTTTAATCCCTCTGGTAGCAAAGCTGCTGATTTTGGCAAGCAATCCCAGGCTGGGGAAGCTACATCTCACTGATGAGCAGAGCATGGGGGTATCCTAGGCAACGAGTCCAGATACTCCCACTTCTACCCAAAGCTTTAGCAGCTGTTAAAACACAAACATTTCCTCATTTGTCTTGTCTTACTAGTTAGTTTTCAGTACCCTAGAGTTGTTTGTGACAATATTATTCAGCTTCCTATCTGTTTTGTATAGAAGGAAGAACTGCCAAATTATTCACACTTCCATGACAAGTCCTAATTTTGGAGACCATGTGTCTTCCCTAGCAGGTAAGGCACCAGCATCCCATATTGGAGTGCCTGGGGTTTAATTCTCAGCTCTGGCACCTGTCATCAGATTCCTGTCAATGCAGATCCTAGGAGGCGACTGTGATGGCTCAAGTTATTGGATTCCTGCCACCCATGTGGGAGACCTAGATTGCGGTCCTGGCTTCTGGCTCTGGCTCAGGCCCAGCCCTGGCCATTGCAGGCCTTTGGGAAGTTAATCAGTGGATGGGAGCCCTCTGTCTCTCTTCCTCTCATTAATTAAAAAAAAAAAAACTATTTTTATCCTTTTTGTCATAGTAATTCAATATCTTTCATTTGTATGCAAAAGTAACATATCAATGGCAACAGATAAATCCCTATTAGTAGTCTTCACACTTGATTTTATAATGTCATGTTGGTATAATACAGCATTTTAAATTACTTTAAAGATATCATAATTTCTTTAAATAGCTACTTTTTCACTCTAGGTTTCCACATGGTTCTTGAAATGCTCCTTGAAGAGTTTTAAAGTACAGAAGCTAGCTAATGGACAATGAAAATATCCTAAAGCAGGCAGAATTTTATAGACTTACTAACTACTCAACCTTCATATTTTCAGTAAGATGAAGTTGCTATATAAGAGCATATCATAAACCTAGACCCACCAGGAATATTACTTAATTTATGATATTGACTCATATATCTGCCTGCTTTTTTTATTCAGACTACTATAATATTTTATAAAATGAGTTTTTAAAAAAGTGTGCCCAAATAATTACAAGCAAAACAATTTCTGCTTTTCCTCATTTGAAATAATATGGGCTTCTCTTAGTTTCTCTAAAGGAGGACTCTCTTTCAGGAATAAAACTATTTTGAAATCAACAAACAAAACTAACAGTAAGTTTTAGGAGGGGATGGAAGAGTAACTGTGACTTAATGTAGATTTTAATTTTAGGCATATGAATATACATTTCCATTCCATGAATGTTATACATTTAATCCATGCAAACTCTTAGTAATAGATATTTCAGGTATTTCCATGAATGTCCTATAAGAAAATATTTCTTTTTTTTAATTTGATTTTTTAAAAATTTCCTTTGAGAGCAGAGGGAGAGACAGGTGGGCAGACAAACAGGAAGCTCCCATCCACTTAGTTCACTCCTCAAATGCCCACAATGACCATGACCAGAGCCAGGAGCCAAGAACAGAGTCCAGGTCTCTCATGGGGTGGCAGAACCACGATCACTTGAGCCATTGTCACTGTCTCCTAGGGTGTGTACTCATAAGAAGCTGGAGTCAGAAGCCAGAGTGGGGCAATGAACCTATGCAATCCCCGCACTAGTGCCTTAACTGCTAGGCTAAATGTCTGGCTCCCTCAACATTCTGAAGAGCTGGCACTGTGGCACAGTGGGTGAAGCAGCTGCCTGCAATCCCAGCATCATATATGGGTACCAGTTCAAGTTCCAGCTGCTCCACTTCAGATCCAGCTCCCTGCTAATGCACCTGGGAAAGCAGGTCCAAGTGCTTGGGCCCCTGTCAATCATGTGGGAAACTCGGAAGAAGCTCCTGGCTCCTGGTTTTGGTCTGCCCTAGCCCTGGTTGTTGCAGCCATTTGGGGAGTGAACCAGCAGATAGAAGATCTCTCTATCTCTCCTCATCTCTCTGTAATTCTTTTTTTTTAAGAAAAGATACATACCTAGAAAGTTATTTACTATAAGAATCTTTGCTCTTACTAGGTAATTCTGAATTGTGATTTTTCTGATTTATATGGCATAGCAGCATATTTTTTGCACTTTTGATATTGTTGGGCTTATTAAATTTTTCTACTCAGCTATAAAAATGAAATCAATTGGTGATTTTAATTTGGATTTTCCTAAATGCTAATGAGATTGAGCATATTTTCAAACCTTTAATAGTTATTCCTTAGAAAAATAAAAGAAAAAGATGGATGGGATGTGTCTATATGTTGGGTTGAAAGAGAGGAGTTCATAAAAATTGGAAAAATATTAGGCAAAATAATACTTGTAATTAAGGGTGGCTTAATTAAATTCTATTCATTTAGATGTCAATATTTTTAAAATATCATAATTTTACAAAACAATTAAGTTTTTAAACCAAATTAAATTTTGAATTTGTTCTTTACATTTAAGGTATTGAGTGCTTCTTGACAATGATCCTGCATGAAAAATTGATTAGGAAAACAGTAACCACTTACTCGAAGGCCAGAAATCCTCCTCATAGTAACCTGGCGGTTTGAGTCATGGTGTCCGGAAATCTGGTTTGGACCCGGGAACATGAAATCTCGTGTATTTTCATCATATGTAGACAGTGTTTCACCCACTACAAGAAAGACAGCCTATGATTCAAATTATAACAAAATATTTAGAAACAAAAATCATCACATACAATAAACATATTGCCTGATGCCTTATTGAAATACCTGCTTCAGGATCAGGATTATTTTCTATGGCGGGAAAATTAAAGACAAGTTAAATGTATTAGGCTATATCCTGTTGCAGAATATGCTGTATATGAGTATCAAAAATCCTCTTTGCTTGCCTCTTGGAGAGTAAGACTATTCATGTAAACCCAGTAATACCCATAAGTTCCTAGGAGAAAAATATTTTTTAAAAAAATATGGGCCACATTTGGTATGACATCACAAACTTAATTACCACTCTACATTTTCTTCTATCTACCATTATAATAATATTTTTAAAATAACTAAGATATTTTTCTAGAATTTGTGGCTACATGAGTAAGGTAGAGGGGTAATATTTAAGATTTTCATATGACTAACATTTAATAAAATACAGCTCTCCATTTTTAACATAAAATAGCATGATTAAGCTAGATTTCTTCTATAATGATAGAAATCAGTATCACAGATTAAATTAACCTCTAGGTTTCAATGGTCAATTTTCCTCCAGAAATCTGTAATTTTTTACAGTAATTAAGGTTTTTTTCTATTAACAGTAATAGTCAATTAAACAAAAGCAAAGAAAGTTGCTTAAAAATCAACTTTATGACAGGTCATTTTCCATTTTTAATTATTACTTATTCAACTTTAGAACAATATATTCAATGCCCTTTATGTCAGTCTTTCTGAATATATTATTTTGTATTAAGTGATATTTAAAACATAGTGGTATGATAGAAAGCCAACTTTGTTCTTAATTTGAGAAAAGGGAGAAAAGATGAGATTTTTAAAAAATGTTTCATTGAAATGAGTTCCCATATCAGTTATCTTATCCATATATAGATACAGTACCTGGTGGAACTAGTTGTATCAACTCAAACACTGCGGTATCATCTGAAATTATAAAGAAAAATGTCTTTAGATTAAAAACAATAATGATGGACAAAAATTAGTTATTTTACTAAAGTAGTATCTAAAATCCAAAGTAGGGGCCACTGTGATGGCACAGGAGGTCAAGCCACTGCCTGCAACACTGACTTCCCTTATCAGAGTGCTGGTTCTAGCCCTGGCTGCTTCGCTTCTGGTCCAACTTCCTGCTATTGTGTGTGGGGAAGTATTGGAGGATGGTCTATGAACTTGAGCTCCTGACAGTCATATGGAAGGCTGAATGGAGCTTCTGGCTATTGGCTTCAGTCTACTCCAGACCTGACTGCTGTGGCCATTTGAGAGGTGTCTCACTTCTCTCTGTCACTCTGTCTTTCAAATAAATAAAATAAACCTTTTTAAAAATTAAAGAGATAAACAAATAACATTCAAAGTAACCATGAGGCAAACTAAAAACTAAAAACTAAAGCCAAAATTCACAAATGGGATTACATCAAGCTGAGAAGTTTCTGTACTGCAAAAGAAAAACTCAGGAAAGTGAAGAGGCAACCAATAGAATGGGAGAAATTATTTGCAAACTATGCAACTGATAAAGGATTAATAACCAAAATACATAAAGAGCTCAAGAAATGCAACAACAACAACAACAACAAACCAACCCCATGAAGAAATGGGCAAAGGAGTTAAACAGGCAGTTTTCAAAAGAGGAAATCCAAATGGCCAAGAGACACATGAAAAAAATATTCAGGATCACTAGCCATAGGGAAATGCAAATCAAAAACACAATGAAGTTTCACTTCACCCCAGTTGGAATGACTCTCATATGGAAATTAACAATCAATAAATGCTGTCAAGGATGTGGAGAAAAAGGTACCCTAATCCACTGCTGGTGGGAATGTAAACTGGTGCAGCCATTGGAAGACAATATGGAGAAAGCTGAATATAGACCTACCATATGACCCAGCCAACCCACTCCTGGGAATTTACCCAAGGAAAATGAAATCAGCATATGAAAGAGTTATCTATACCCCAATGTTTACTATAGCTCAATTCACAATAGCTAAGATATGAATCAACACAGATGCCCATCAACTGAAGACTGGATAAAAAAATTATGGTAAGTATATACTATGGAATACTACTCAGTGGTTAAAAAAAAATCCTGTCTTCTGCAACAAAATGGATGCAATTGGAAGCCATTATATTTAGTGAAATTAGCCAGTCCCAAAAAGACAAATACTATATATTTGCCCTGATCTGTGATAATTAATAGAGTACAAAAATAATATATATATATATATATATATGAGTGAAATTGAGATTTTGAAATTCGATGATTGTTTACAGCCCTGTCTCTACATTGAGGAACAGTATCTTTTTCTTCTTACTATTTGTTGAGTTATTTAATTAGCGTAGGGCTAATCTTATGAGTATAAAATAAACTGAATGTAGGTCACTGTAAAAATTAAAAGAATAAGAAAGGAAAAAGGAGGGAGGGTAGGAGAGTGTACAGCAGGGAGGGCAGAGTGGGAAGTATCACTGTGTTCCTAAATCTGTTATATGAAATACATGAAATTTGTTCACCCTAAAAAATAGTAAAAAAAATTTAAAAAGAAACTTGCCCTCAACAAAATATAAGTGTATAGTATAATGATACATAAAATTAATCACCAAAAGACCTTTAACAAAAGAATCATGAGAAGAGATTTCCAGAAGGAAGCAATGAACTGAAAGGAAAAAAAAAGCACAGAGATTAAAGGGAATACATAAAAACCAAACAGGTAAAATATGGTATAAAGTGAAATGAATAACACCTGTAAAATAACAAAACATTTGGTGTGGCTTAACTGCATATTAAACAGAGAGGAAGAGGAGAGACACAAACTCAGAGAGAGAGAGAGAGAGAGAGGGAGAGACAGAGAGAGACAGAGACAGAGAGAAAGGGAGAGACTGGGAGAGACAGAGATTTTCCATCTGCTGTTTCACTCCCCGAATGGTCACAATGGCCAGAGCTGGGCCAGGTGGAAGCCAGGAGCCTGGAACTCTATCTGGGTCTCCCACATGGGTGCAGGGGTGGAAGTACTTAGGCCATCATCCATTGCTTTCCCAGGCATTTTAGCAGGGAGCTGGATCAGAAGTAGAGCAGCTAGGACTCAAATAAGCACTCAGATATGGGATGCCGTTGTTCCAAGAAACAGCTTAACCCACTGTGCCCCTATAAATGTATTTAATATCACTGAACTATACACTTAAAAATAATTAAGATGGTAACTTTCATTTTATATATATATATATATATATATAACTGCAATAAAAATTTCAGGGAATAGAACCTTAATTATTTAAGGAAAAGATATAAAGAGATCTAATGCTGCTGGAAACCAATAGGAAGTTCACCTACCAGAACATATAGTATAATTAATCTCATTTTACAGCTGCCGGTTATCTTATAACCAAGGAAAATGTTCCTCCTTTATGTTAAACTTCTCATTTCCACATGTACTTTTAGTGTAAGTTACAAATTAAAGGTACCTACAATACTCCAGAAATCCTAGCCAAGTATAGTCAATGAAAAGCCTACTGTGAATAACTTAAAGTGCCGGTGTACTGTTAACCCTCTGCACCAGCCAGAATAATTGTTATAATAATTCTTCTAAATGTGTATTTACCTTTCTTAACCATAAAGATAAATTGATTGGAATGAATTTGCTGTTCTGGATTTCAAATATGAATTCTGAATCCTATAAGCTCTTCTAAGGACTAAGAGATACTCTCATTCATACAAGTTGAAGCATTTAGTCTCAGCCTTCAATCCCTACCTGAAAACATTTTAGTTATCCCAGACACACGGTAGGCCCTGACATCTAGAAGCTGAGAGGCAGGAGCTCTAATGAAACTACTTTTCCCTAGAGGCAACATAACTCATTAGGCACACCTCATAATCCACCTCAAAATAAACAAAGAGTGTATCTTTATCCATATGTTGAAGGGAATGCAGGCAGGACAACTGCTGTATTATGAACTCTCAGATACAAAGTACATTTCCTAATCAAAGGGTTATAATACTATAAAAGGTATCTCAATAGGATAGTTCTAACAGTCACAAAAATAGTGACTGGCAGCTATTTGATGCATTTATGTTATTTTATTTAACTCCATGACTATCAAATACCTAATATGTGCCAGGTACTGCCACATGGACCACAGATATAGCAGTGAACAAAACAGGAAAAGTCTCTGCTCTTATAAAATTGTCATTCTAGTGAGATAGAATATAAAAATAAATATATTAGTGCTAAGAATAACGGGATGACAATCCATCCCTTTTTACCTTGAGAAGTGCCCTTTTAATACCTTTTTTGGCAGAAATATTAATAACATACCCTTTATTTTCAACATATCCTGATACAGAAGACATAACTCTAAAGATAATGGTAAAGAGACTGAGATATTGACCAATAGAGGGTGCTATTTTCTACATGTTGGTAAGAGGAGGCCTCTTGGATTATGATAATACATTTAAGCAGCAAATGGAAATAAGGGAGAGAGCATTCCATATGTATGGCAAAAGGAAGAGCTTCTCAGGAGTGTATTTATGATAGGAGAGAGGAAGACAAAGAGACAGAGACAGAGGGAGAGGGAGAACGAGAATCTGTAAACCTTCAGTGAGAAGGGATGAAAACCCACAGCTTCAACAGAGAAATCTATGTAGTAGAAAACTTGCGGGGCCAGCATTGTGGTGTAGCAGATTAAGCCTCCACCTGGGGTTCCGCCATCTCCTATGAGCACCACTTCAAGTTCTGGCTGCTCCACTTCTAATCCAGCTCCCTGCTAATGGCCTGAAAAGCAGGTGAAAGATGGCCCAGGAACTTGGGCCCTAGCACCAGTGTGGGAGGCTGGGAAGAAGCTCCAGGCTCCTAGCTTCCACCTGAGCCAGCCCCAGCCATAGTGGCCATTTGGGGAGTGAACCAGTGGATGGAAGTTCTCTTTCTCTGTCCTCTTCCTCTTTCTATAACTCTGCCTTTCAAAGAAATAAAAATAAATAAATCTTTAAAAAAGAAAGAAAATTTTCAGTCTCTTTTTGCCTAAAAATGGGTACAAACGTATAATTTAGGCATAACCAAGTTTATTCTGGTAGATTATAAAATTAGAAACATTTCCTTAAATAGAATATTTTCTCTGTGGATGTAAAACTGCCCTTTTGTGGCTTTTAATATCATTGGCATTTCATATCATATCATTTTATTTATCACTGATACATTTCCCTAGAACCTGTCGTGACTTGGCACTCTAGAGTTTCTGGTGCCGATAAGATGTGAAATTGAATGGCAAATTGTACAATGATACCGATAGGAACAACAACAACAGTGTAGCTACACTAATAAGAATAAAGAATATTTTATGTGATTACTGTTTTCAAGGACTGTTAAAAATCACTTGATCTGAGGTAAATCAAAGATCTGATCACTTATCAGACTGTCTAGTTAAAGGTGGAGAGGAAGATCATAGAATCCCAAGCATTTGGATCATGTTCAAATTGCTTTTAGATAACATATTCTTAATTAATGGATTTTGGATTTCAGAGCATCCAAGGAAAAGCTCTCCCAAGCATTCCTTCCCAGCACTGAGACCCAGACATTCTTGGAAAGGGGATAACCTTGGCACATCTAAAGAAGATTCATTCTAGTGCCATGCCTGTGGAATTTACTGGAAATCCGCCCTTGGGAATGTGCCAGAAATCCTCCCTCTCGGATGTAAGGGAGGCCATTCACAGGGAAGTATCATGACAAAACCACCCAAAGAGGGGATGGCTGGGCGAAGCTGCTGCCTGCCACCCTGCACCACAATACCCAGGCACAAGAGACACTACCAGGGCTTCAAAGGCCTGGTGCTGAAAAAGTCAAGTGAGCACTCCAGTAATAGAAGCAAAATCCTTTGTCCTGCAAAATTTCTCCAGGGCTCTCTATTGCAAAAGGCTTCAGTGCCAGCAGGATAGCAAAAAATACTCAAGGGACCCTTATCAATTTCCACAAAATAGGTAAATTGAATTTAGTACTAAAGAGCAATAAACAGATAATCTACACATTTTATGACAGAAGAACTGATATAAATCAAATAAAATGGAATCAATTAAATAATTATAAACATTTAAATATTTTTCTCTTAATAATTGATAAAACAATTAAACAAACCCAGAAAAATAAAACCAGAATACAGAAGACTTGACCATTATTACACAGCTTGACCCAAATGATTAAAAAAAAAAGACTAATACAGAATAACTCAACCAACAACAGAATACACTTATTTTCAAATGCACCTGGAATATTGAAAAGGATAGACCTTAGGATAGGCCATAAACAAGTCTCAGTAAAAGGACTGAAATCCTGTAAGTTATATTTTCTTACTGCAACAAAATTAGAGTCAATATTATTAGAAATACAGGAAATCTCCAAATATTTGAAAATAAAAGAACATATTTCATGGGGTAGGCATTTGACATAGCAGTTAAGATGCCAATTGGGATGTCAAATCTCATATCAAAGTGCCTGGGTTCAAGGCCCAGCTGCACTCCTGAATCCAGCTTCTTGCTAATACACACCTTGGGTGGCAGTGGTGACAGCTCAAGTAGTTGGGTTACTAACCACCAAAGTGGGAGACCCAGATTGAGTTCCAGGCTCCTGGCTTCAGTCTGGCCCAGCCACTCTTGTCATGGGCATTTGGAGAGTAAGGCAGAGAAGATGGGAAATCAATCTCTCTCTCTCCCCTCTTCCAATCCAGCTTCCTGCTAATGTATCTGGAAAGTCAGTGGAAGACAGACCAACTGCTTGGCCCCTGTCACACGTGGGAAACCAGGATGGGGTACCTGGCTTCTGACTTCAGCCTGGCCCAGACCTGGCTGTTGCAGCCATACAGGGAGTGAAGAAATTGATGGAAGATCTCCCTCTCACTCTTCACCTTTCAAATAAATAAGTAACTGTTTTTTAAAGAGAATATATTTCAAAAGAATCTAGAGATCAAAGATCACAGCAATAAAAGTAGGTATCTTGAAATTAATAGGGACAAAAAAATCAAAACGTATGAAAGAGACCATAATCAATGCATAGATGGACGTTTACAGCTTTAAAAGCTTTTATTGGAGGAATCGGTATTGTGACGTAGCAGGTTAAGCAGCAGCCTGAGATGCCAGCATCCCATGTAAGTGCTGGTTCCAGTCCTGGCTGTTCCACTTCCAATCCTGCTCCTTGCTAATGCATTTGAAAAGGCAGCAGGTAACAACCCAAGTGCTTGGGCTCCTGCCACCATGTGGGGGACTCAAATGGAGGTCCAGGCTCTTGATTTTGGCCTGGTCCAGCCCTAGCCAAAGCAGCCATTTGGAGAGGGAATCAGTAGACAGAAGATCTGTGTGTGTGTGTGTCTGTCTGTCTGTCTGTCTACCCTCTCTCTGTGTAACTCTGCCTTTAAAATAAAGAAATATCTTTATTAAAAAATGATTTTATTTATTTATTTGAGTGGTAGAGTTACAGACAGAAAGCGGCAGAGACAGAGAGAAAGGTCTTCGATCTCCTGATTTATTCCCCAAATGGCCACAAAGGCTGGAGCTGGGCGGATCTGAAGCCAGGAGCCAGGAGCTTCTTCCGGGTCTCCCACGCGGGTGCAGGGGCCCAAGGAATTGGGCCATCTTCTATTGCTTTCCCAGGCCATTAGCTGGGAGCTGGATCAGAAGTAGAGCAAGCAGCACATGAACCAGTGAACATATGGAATGGCAGTGCCACAGAATAGAGGCTTAGCCTACTATGCAACAGTGCTGGTCCCAAGAAGGTACAAGAAATCAATACCTTTTTAAAAATAAAGAAAAGCTTACATTGGAAAGGATGAAATATCTAAAATTAATCATCCAAGCTTCCATCTCAAAAAGCTAGAAAAGAAAGAATAAATCACAGAAAGTAAGTTAGAAGAAATAATAAAGCTCAAAATGAAAATCAATGAAATAGAAAAGAAAAAATGACAGAGAAAAATCAATGAAGCACAAAATTCATTCTTCAAAATATACTAACAAAATTGATAAGCTTTCACAATAAAACATCCAAGAAAAAAGAAAACAGAAATGAAATGGGACATCACTACTAATCTTACAGAAATTAGAAGGATCTTGAGGAGCAAAACATGAACACTAAGCTAACTAAGTAGATATCTTAAATGAAATATAAGAATTCCCAGAAAAATACAAATGCCAAGAGCTACCCTAGGAAGAAATGGATATATAACACAATCTGAGACAATAATTTCAACCTTCCCACAGAGGGATGTTCAGGCCTAGAAGGCTTTACTGGTAAATTTTAACAAATACTTAAAGATAAAATAATAGCAATTCTACACAAAATCTTCCAGGAACAGAGAAAGAAAGCACATTTCTCCTATAAGGCCAGTGTTGCATGGATAACAATGCAAGAAAACAAAATTTAAAACTGCAGACCAATGTTCGGCATACAAAAAAAATCATTAATAAAATATTAGCAAACAATCAAGGAAAATATAAAAAGGCTTATATGCCACGAACAGTGGGATTTACCCCAGGAATGAAAGGCTGGTTTGACATCAGAAAATTCATTAATGTAATAAACAATATTAACAGAATAAAGAGGAAAACACACATAATTATCCTAACACAGAAAAGGCATTTGACAAAACCCAACCCCCATTCATGATAAAAACTCTCAACCAGCCAGGAATAAATCTTCTCATCTTACATTAGTAACAGAAAAGTCTTCTGATAAAGGGCACCTATTAAGACAAATATAGTTAATATCCCAGTTTTGAAAGACTGAATGTTTTCCCCCTAACATCAGAAACAAGGCAAGAATATTTGCTTTCACTACTTCTAGTCAACGCTCTGCTGGAGGCTCTGGTTATGAGTACAATTAGACAAAGACAAGGGAGGATTAATGAGGGAGAAAATAAGTAAAGTTGTCAGTTGCTACATTCTGAACATAATTCTGCCTATAAAATTAATCTTAGAAGCCAACCACAAAAAGCCTACCTGTACTAATAACATTCTTAGCAGATACAGTTTTCAATTTCTATAAAGTAACAAGAATTTTAAACCAAAGATTAATAAAAAAAAAACACTATTTTTATAGTAGCATTTAAAAAGATTAAACTATGTGGAAATACATTTAACCAAAGAAATGCTGGACCTGTATGCTATAACCTCAGAAACATTGCTGAGAGAAATTAAAGATGATTTTAAAAAAAAAAGGAAAAATATGCCATGTTAAAAAATTAGAGATATGATAATTTTAAGAAAGCAGTTCTTCCCAAATTTATTTCTACATTTTTTTTAATTTGTTCTTTTTTCTTTTTCTTTCTTTTTTTTTTTTTTTTTGACAGGCAGAGTGGACAGTGAGAGAGAGAGACAGAGAAAGGTCTTCCTTTGCCGTTGGTTCACCCTCCAATGGCCGCCGCGGTTGGCGCGCTGTGGCCGGCGCACCGCGCTGATCCAATGGCAGGAGCCAGGTGCTTCTCCTGGTCTCCCATGGGGTGCAGGGCCCAAGCACTTGGGCCGTCCTCCACTGCACTCCCTGGCCACAGCAGAGAGCTGGCCTGGAAGAGGGGCAACCGGGACAGAATCTGGCACCCCAACCGGGACTAGAACCCGGTGTGCCGGCGCCGCAAGGCGGAGGATTAGCCTAGTGAGCCATGGCGCCGGCCTATTTCTACATTTAACACTACTCTTATCATCACTACTCTAGTCAATACTCTTCTTATCAATTCTCAAATAATTTAAATGTAGAAATTGACAAGTTGATCCTAAAATGTATATGATATGCAAAGGACCTAGAAATAGTCAAAACAAAGTTGAAGGACATATATCACCTGACACCAAAACGTACCAGAAAGCTGAAGTAATCAAAACAATGGTATTGACGTGAGGACAGACATGTAGGTGAATGGAAAATGAAATGTTAAAGAGCTCAGAAAGAAACCCTCAGGTTTATAGTCAATCAGTTTTCAACAAAGGTACACAAACAATTCAGCAAGGAGGAGGATATTCTTTCCAACCTGAAAATAGAAAAAAATGTGTGACCTTGAATGAGGCAGCTATTTCACAGATGTGAGGACCAGTGCTATGGTATAGCAAATAAAGCCACTGCCTGGATGCCAGCATCCCATTTAAGGGCTTGTTCGTGTCCAGCTGCTCTGCTTCCATTCTAGTTCCCTTCTAATGGCCTGGAAAAGCGGCGGAAGATCCCCAAGTGTTTGAACCTCTGCCACCCACATGGGAGACCCAGGTGACAGTCTTGACTCTTGGCTTCAGCCTGGCACAGCCCTGGCTGTTGCAGTTATCTTGGGAGCAAACCAACAAATGGAAGATCAATCTTTCTCTCTATCTTCCCCTCTCTCTTTGTAACTCTAACTTTCAAGTACATAAAAATTTTTTCAGAATATATATTTCATGGATCTGACACCAAAAGTATAAACTATAAAAAATTAATTTAACTTTATAACTTTCATTATCCAAAGCCACTATTGAATGAATGAAGACACAGTCCACAGACTGGGAGAAAATATTTATAAATCATCTACCTAAAAATGGCTTTTATTTAGAAGATTAAAAAGAGAAACCCTGGGGCCAGCACTGTGGTCCCAGTGCCAGCATCCCATATAAGTGCCAATTCAAGTCCCAGTTGCTCCACTTCTGATCCAGCTCTCTGCTATGGCCTGGGAAAGCAGTAGAAGATGGCCCAAGTCCTTGGACCCCAACACCCACGTGGGAAACCTTGAAGAAGCTCCTGGCCCTTGGCTTCAGATCGATGCAGCTCTGGATCAGCCCAGCTCTGCCCGTTGCAGCCATCTGGGGAGTGAACCAGCAGATGGAAGACCTCTCTCTCTCTCTCTCTCTCTCTCTCTGCCTCTACCTCTCAGTAACTCTGTCTTTCAACTAAATAAATAACCTTAAAAAAAAAAGAGCCACATTTTTTTCTTCTTTTTTTTGAAGGATTTATTTATTCATTCATTTGAAAGGCAGAGTTATAGAGAGACAGAGGCAGAGAGAGCAAGAGAGGTCTTCCATCCACTGGTCCACTCCCCAATTGGCTGCAACAGCCGGAGCTGTGCCTATCTGATGCCAGGAGCCAGGAAATTCTTCCAGGTCTCCCACATGGGTGCAGGGACCCTAGGGATTTGGCCATCTTCTACTGCTTTCCCAGGCCATAGAGAGAGCTGGATCAGAAGTGAAGCAGCCAGGCCTCAAACCAGTGTCCATATGGGATGCAGGCACTGCAAGTGGCAGCTTTACTTGCTACACCACAGCACCAGCTCCCACAATTTTTTCTAAGACACGATTTCCCAGATACTAAACGAGTTGTTAATGAAATATTAAAAATTATAAAACTACTGACATCAAACTTTCACCAAGCTAGTCTGCCACAGTGGAAGATGTAACATCAAGCACTAGGACAACTACAAAACAATTAACAAAATATTGAATTGACAATGATGAGTGCTCTAGAGAACTGAAAAACTATAAGCTGTATGAAGACAGACACCAGGTCAGCCCAGACCTGCCCTATATACACAGATTCTAATCCATGTTTCTTCATTGCTAGAATCCCAATGGAGTGGGGGAGGTGGAAGGAGACATTTGATCATGACACCTAATAGTATTGGCCTTTTGAGCCACTGCTATACAATGAACCAATCTAGTGATTCCACAGCCTATTTATTTATCTGACAGCAGGGACACAGAGGGGGAGGAGGGGTGGGAGTGTGGCTCCCATCTGCTGCCCACAACAGCTAGGAGACAGGAATTCAACCCAGGTCTCCCATCTGGGGACACAATTACTTAAGCCTTTACCACTCCCTCCCATGATCTGCACTGGTAGGAAGCTGGAGCCAGGAGCTGAAGCCAGGGATGGAACTCAGGTGCTTCAGTACGGGACACAAGCATCTGAACAGGTGTCTCAACCACTGAGCTAAATGCCTGTTCCTCTAACTATAATGATAAATAACAGAGCTTTTCATTTCATACCAAGAACTTGAATAGTTTATACTCAAGTATACTCTTTTGCATTGCTGATCTCACAGATAGTTGCATCTTTTCATACTTGATTTCAACTACTCGAGTAATTTATGGTTATGCCTAGCCCTGAAAAAAGTCTTTCAAATAATTTACTAACATAATGAACATAATACAAAGAGCAAAGGCATACATATTTTAGGATACCATTACTTTGATCTTCTATTATTTAGTCTCTTGATTAGAAGTAATCTGAGGTTAGACACATTTTCTGTTTACAGTGCAAAATCCTACCTAACATGAATCTCAATCTATCCTTTTGACACAAATGATTTGTTATCATATTAACTGATAAAAGGTTAAATAAAATAAGTCAATGACTAAACACACAGAAAAGGGAGTCAAACCAAGCCTCTCTGTGTCACATGTATTTTTGGTTATTTTCAGATGTATTCTGAAATTCTAAAAAAATGCAACTCAAGATTTTTAAAACTCTACTAGACTTAAATTTCTATTTAACCCAGGATTAAAAGGCATAAGGATGATAAAATCTGAGATGTCTTAGACTCAGGAATTATGAAGTTAACTTACACTCAAGCTGTGCCACCACATCTCCAGGGTCTACTGCTTCAGGGAACACCTATGGTGGAAGGACACAGGGAGGATGGGAAGATGTGAATGGAACATAGAGATGAGACTGTCTTTGTTTTTTCCCTCTCTCAAAATATTCTGTACCCAACCAAAGAAAACTTGACATTACTAAGAACTATCACTCCCTCTCTGCTTTCCATGCTCAGTACGAAAAACACTACGAATGATCTTTATAGCTATTTCTGCCCTCTCCCAGCTTTGTCTGTCAGCATTCTTGCCACTGTTGTTGCCACGATCCTACCAACCTTCTTCGTGTTCCTCCAACCTCTCAAGCTTACTCTCAACAGGAAACCTTTACATTTGCTACCTCCTCGTTAGAATGCTTTTTCCCCTGGGTCTTCAAATAATGATACAATCTCATAAATCTGACTCAGCTTCAGCGTTATTGCCTTCTCTGACCACTCTTTAAAATGGACAACACCCCCAATCCCATTACTCTCCCTTTATTCTCTTCATGCACTTATTTCTATCTAACATTACTGATGCATTTATTGGTTATTATCTGTTTCTCTTATGACAGTGAAAGCTCCAAGAGGGGTGGATTTTTCCTTGTTTATCACATATCCTCAGGACAGAGAACAATTGGTAAATAGAGCAGGTACTGGGTAATTATTCCTGGGAGAAAGGAAGCAAAGAGGAAAAGAAGGAGGGAGGGACAAAGGAAGAGAAGGAGACAGAGGGGAGAAGGAGAGAAAATAAAAAGTTAAGAAATGTGATTGGTAGCAGTCATCAAAAGGAGCAGTTTTAGGAGAAAAAAAGGAAAGAGGCTTATAGAAAAAGTACTATAAAAAAAAAGAAAGAAAAAGTACTATAAGGTAGTCATAACTAAAATAAACTATCATATCTATTAAGAATTTATTTTGTTTTATGAAATAATTATTTAGAATTCAAGGTGCTATGGTTTACACAAAGCCCACTATGACAATTTTAAGAAACTTTTGATCCATCAAGGAAAAATAGCAACTGATTCAATGCAAAATATAATGAATATTCTCAAGCTTATCGATTTAAGTCATAACTTTCCTTTTGGAATTAAACTGAAGTATATAGTGAAGTGACACCTTGACAGTAGGGACTCCATTTTAGAGCACCGCTCACCATGAGACTCTGAGACTCTGGTCTGAAACTATGGCTTAAAATTCAGACAGTAACATAACACTGCACCCCACCTGGCAGAACACAGAAACTCCATAGTATGATCATTCAACTTAAAACAGATAGGCTGCACCTGGATTAATGCTAAGATTGTAATTTGTCTATTGTCAAAATTATAATTGATATTAGTTTTGCATAGGCCTTAGGTCAGCTTGACCTTAGTATTCCCCAATCCTAGCAACCATGCATCCCCCCTCCCCTCCTTGTGATTTTTGCCTTTATAAACCCTGTTGCTTTGAGCTTCAGGGTCGAGAGTTCTTTAAGGCATGAGCCCACTCTCCACCACCACCGGCAATAAACGACCCTCAGATGTTATCAGTGTGTGATGCGCCTCTGTTTGCACTTGCTCAGGTGCAACAATAATAAGCAATCATAACTTACATTATGGGCTTTTATTCAAAAGTTGGAACCATTTTGAATTTGCGTTACTAGTTGATCTGCTATTTGAAAAACTTACCTTTTCAAACACCATTCTGGCATTGAAAACCAGTGGAAAAGTGGCTGGGACACATTGTGTCTTTTTGTATTGGCCAAACACACAGATGCTAAGGTAGATGTCCTCCTTGTCTTTCAGCACCACTCCTGGACAAGTTACCTGAAAGACATTAGATAAAGGAATACAACTGTTTTATGAGTTCCTGAACTATCCTACTAAAATGATGTATCAAATATTACACAAAAACATTAGTCTGCTAATCTAATAAAAATTCAAATAACAAAAGAGAGTCTGGTGTTTACAAAGTTAAATGAAATGCTTTTGCAACTTCCTCTCACTCTGAGAAATCTACGATTTTCCACCTGGTTGCTTATGCCAGATTTTGAAGTTCTCCATACTGGCACTAGAGATAGACACAAACAGGTTTAAATAGTTAGCCTTAGGCTCCCACTTTATACTGAATGCTCAAAGTTATTCAGCATCATTATATCACAAAGGATTGGCACTTGGTAGAAATAAAAATCATACTAGAGGGCAAAAACCAAATAAATAAATAAATAAACAAAAGCACAAATCTGACCTCTAGCACACTAAACAGCAGTTCATAGATATGCTCATCAAAAGCAATATGAGGCGAGGGCGACGTGGAACCGCAGGTTAAGTTGCTGCTTGCACACCCACATCCCTTATAGAAGTGCCTGGTTGGGCAACTCCCAGCTACTCCGCACTGACGATCCTACTTCCTGTTTATGCACCTTAGAGGCAGTAGGTGATGGCCTGAGTACCTGGGTTCCTGCCACTCATGTGGGAGACTCAGATGGGTTCCTGACTTCTGACAGCAGTTTGACCCAGCTCTGGCTATTGCAGGCATTTGGAGAGTATACCAGTGGTTAGAAGATGCATCCTCGCCCACACTGCCCCATCACTCTGCCTTTCAAATAAATAAATAGTTTTTTAAGAAAAAGCAACGGGAAAAAGTTTCAAAGTCAATGAATTGAAAGTTTTGAGCCCAATAATGTATTTTTTTAAATATTAAACTGCACCTATCCTCATTAAGACTGACAGAAAGTACCGGCATAAAATGTGAGGCTTCTAAACAAAACACAACACAGGCTCTCCATCCCCTGCCATATTCCACAGCCAGTGATTAATATGCCCGTAACAGCATACTGAAGGCTTTCTGAAATTTGAGGTCAACATAATAACTTTGTCCGACATATTCTGATACATTCTAAGTATATTTTTATTGTTCTCTGAACATACACATTACTTTCTTGTCTCAAGGTCTTCCATTATCTATATAGTGTGATATAAAACAGAGTAATATAAGGAGTACTGACTTCAACCATTCCATTCCATGCCCTCTTGATTTACTCCTCCCACCTGCCCAGGCATTTATTAACAGATACCTACACAAAACTTATCTTGATTCAACAGCTGTTGTTATTCAATCCAATTGAATTCACACATTTATTATGAAGTTACTATATGCAAAAATAAATATACTTTAACTTCTCTCAGCATGTCACAGATCCAAATTATTGTCTAGATGCATTTTAATCAAATGGATACATCTTACTCTAAGTTCCCTGAGGGCAGACTTTCATTTTCCTCATCACTATAGCCAAAGAAGTACCCTTTCAGTATGAAAAAGTTTAAGATATTATCTTGTCCAGCTTCAGACCTTCTATATATGAAAACAACAGAGTCCCAGGAAAGTTTAGGTGATACACTAACAAGGTCATAAAGTAATGAGTCCTAAGATTAAATGAGTTAATAAATGTGAAGTGCTTAGAGCAGAGTCTGACAGAATATTCATCAATATCAGCTACTGTTATCGTTAGACTAAAAATTATATCATCTGTCAACACAGACCACTGCATTGAATAAATGACTAACATGCCCCATCTCTTTGTATTTATCAGTTAAAGATTTTTTTCTGGAAAGCGGAGCAGGACAGCAAGTGAGTAAGGTGCCCCTGCAATCCTCTCCCCATAAGCACAGCAATTTGAACAGCTGTTCATACACAAACGACCTTCACAGCAGCTAACAACATCAGCTAAGAGACCACATGCGACAATAGGATAAGAGGCACTGAGGAAGACGTGAAGTTACAAGCTGCCTGTCATCACTCCCCCAGCTGCAACCAGTACAGCTCCACGCAGCCTGCTTGGGAGACGGAGAAGGGATTAAGTCCCGACCTTAGACTTGAAACCCAGTGCCAGGCAGGTCATTGTAAAACATCGTGCCAGATAGGATCCCACACCCCTACCCCCAGGCCATCACCTGCAGACTGAGCCTTTGGGCCTCCTTAGCCAGATGCCAAATGGATTGCTCCCACCACACTTTCCCCCACCTCTGACTGAGAGTAGAACAAGATTACAGCATCTAGGAAGTGGGGTGGGAAAGTCAGTACAGAACTTTGTCTTGGAGCTCAATGCCAGGCCTATGGCTGTGACACCCAACACCACATAAAGCCCAAAGGTCTCTATCCCCAGCCCAGGGCTCCCGAATCAAGCCTGTAGAAGTTAATTCTGAACAAATACCTACTATATTTAAGATAAACCTGAGATAGAAGCACCCCCTTGTTGAAACAGTGACAACAAACCAAGAGCAGACTTGTAGCACACTTCAACAGAGCCATCTAATGCCAATACAGCCTAAGTGTCCACAGGCTCAGAGAAAACAGGGCAAAGTGCTTAGAATTTCTGGAAGACAGGAACATACAAAGCCAGATTACAAAGAGTGAGAAAAATCCCTAACCCTTTAATGCGCAGTTGCCAATACATACTAACAGACATCAATAACTGTCAGGGTGGAGCTGGCACTGTGGTGCAGCAGGTAAAGCCTCTGCCTGCAGTGCCAGCATCCCATGGTGCTGGTTCAAGTCCCGGCTGCTGTATTTCTGATTCAGCTCTCTGCTATGGCCTGGGAACACAGTAGAAGATGGCCCAAGACCTTGAGCCCATTACCTTCGTGGGAGACCCAGAGAAAGCTTCTGGCCCATGGCTTCAGGTAGGCCCAGCTCTGGCCAATATAGCCATCTGGGGAGTGAACCACCAGATGGAAGATCTCTGCCTCTGCCCCTCTGTAACTCTGCCTTTCAAATAAATAAATCTTTAAAAAAAAAAAACTGTAAGGGAATCATGACAGGTACAGAATGTAAAATAGTCATTTTAAGGAAACACAATGAGATTCAGGTAAACTCGGAGATGATTCATTATTCTAACACAGAAGCTTAAAAAGATATAAGAAAATAAACAAACAAAAATCCTATGGCTTGAAAAGTACATCAAACAAAGTTAAAAATATGAAAGAAGGTATCAGAATCAGAGTGGATCAAACAAGAATCAGTGAGCTTAAAAACAGTCTATCTGTGGGCCTCTTAACAGGCCTAAAGCCCAACAGATTATTATCAAGCCCCTTCTGTCAGGTTCTATTTGCCTCTAAATCAGAAAACTTAAATGTAGCTTAAACAGCACCTTTCTTAGCTCCTCTAATAATGACTCTGTCCTTTGTTCTAGACCCTGTCTAGCATACTTGGGCCTCATTCCTTTGTAATCATAACCTCTACTCTACCACCAATGGCTCTACTCCCAACCTGTGTGTACTGATGGTCCTCTTCCCCACTTAATGCTGTATAATTGTTCAAACCTGGTAAATGCCACTCTTAGGATCATTGGTTACTATCCTCACTCTGTCTTTTATGACCTTGTCTAAATATGATCAGAGTCGGCAAACTTGGAAGGCTTCCATAGCCTTGGCAACTCATGACGACAGCCTAGGGTGGTTACTGGCGCCATAAACTAGACTGTCAATTTGTTGGGTCAACAACAGGAGCCACTGTGCACTTGCTCCTCATGTGGGATCTCTGTCCTTAATGTGCTGTACATTGTGATTTAATGCTATAACTAGTACTCAAACAGTATGGTTCACTTTGTGTTTCTATGTGGGTGCAAACTGTTGAAATCTTTATACTAAATTGATCTTCCATATATAAAGAGAATTGAAAATGAATCTTGATGCAAATGGAAGGGGAGAGGGAGTGGGAGAGGGGAGGGTTGCGGGTGGGAGGGAAGTTATGGGAGGGGGAAGCCATTGTAATCCATAAGCTGTACGCTGCAAATTTATATTAAATAAAAGTTTAAAAAAAAAAGTCTATCTGAAGATATACAGAGGAAAAAACAAAAAAAAAAACAAAAAAAGAATGCAGAACAGGAAGACAGACTCTAATACAATATTAACAGGGGACTTCAACACCCCACTTTCACCAATGGACAGTTCAACTAGACACAAAATCAACAAAGAAGCAACAGAGCTGTTCGACACTATGGAACAAAAGGATATACCTGATATCTACAGAACTTATCACCCCACAGTTAGCAGAATACACATCATCCTCATCAGTACATGGAACTTTCTCTAAAATAGACTATATACTAAGCCATAAAGCAAGTCGCAGGAAATTCAACAAAATCAAAATCATACCATGCATCTTCTTTGAACACAGTGGAATGAAGCTGGAAATCAACAATTCAAGAATCTCTAGATCATATGCAAACACATGAAGACTGAATAATATGCTCCTGAATGAACAGTGGGTCACAGAAAAAATAAAAAGGAAAATCAAAAAATTTCTGGAAATGAATGATAACAACACATCATATTAAAACGTATGGGATACTGCAAAAGTAATGTTAAGAGAGAAGTTTATAGCATTGGTGCCTTCATGAAGAAATTGGAAAGGTACCAAATAAATGAGCTATCAGTGTATCTCAAGGAGCCAGAAAAAAAAAAAGAATAACAACAAACCAAACTCAAAATTGGGAGTCAAGAAATAATTAAAATCAGAGAATATATAAACAAGATTAAAACACACAAAAAATACAAAAGATTGGTGAAATGAAGAGCTAGTTTTTTACACAATAAATAAAACTGATACACCATAGGGCCTTTGGACCAACTAACAAAAAAAAGAAAAAAAAAAAGGAGGCTGGCACCGTGGCTCAATAGGCTAAGCCTCCGCCTGCGGTGCAGGCACCCCAGGTTCTAGTCCCGGTCGGGCACCGGATTCTGTCCCGGTCACTCCTCTTCCAGTCAAGCTCTCTGCTGTGGCCCAGGAGTGCAGTGCAGGATGGCCCAAGTCCTTGGGCTCTGCTCCTGGCTTCAGATCAGTGTGGTGCGACGGCCACAGCATGCAGACCACGGTAGCCATTGCAGGGTGAACCAACGGAAAAGGAAAACCTTTCTCTCTGTCTCTCTCTCTCACTGTCCACTCTGCCTGTCAAAAAAAAGGGGGGGGAGGGAGAAGAAGACCCAAATCAATAAAACAAGAAATGAAATGAAAAAGAAAATGTAACAACAGACACCACAGAAATAAAAAGAAAATCATCAGGAATTACAACAAAGCTGTATGCCAACAAATTGGGAAACCTAGATGAAATAGTTAAATTCCTAGACACATACAATCTACCAAAATTGATTCATGAAGTCATAGAAAACCTAAACAGGCCAATAACCAAGATGGAAACTGAATCAGTATAAAGACTCACCCAACAAAAAAAACTTGGGACCAGGTGGCTTCACTGCTGAATTCCATTATTCATTTCAAGAAGAACTAATTCCAATTCTTCTCAAACTATTCTAAACAATTGAAAGGGAGGGAATCCTCCCAATTTCTTTCTAAGAAGCCTGCATCACCTTAATTCCTGATCTAGAAAAAGACAACAGAGAAAGAGAACAATATCCCTGTTGAACATAGACGCAAAAATCCTCAACAAAATATTAGCTGATCAAATCCAACAACATATCAGAAAAATCATTCACCTGGACCAAGTGGGATTTATCCCTGGTATGCAGGGATGGTTCAACATTTGCAAATCAATATGATACACACATTAACAAACTTTAGAGCAAAAATCATATGGTTATCTCTATAGATTCAGAGAAGGCATTTGATAAAATACATGATGAAAACCTTAACCAAACTGAGTATAAAAGAAACATTCTTCAACACAGTCAAGGCAATTTATGACAAACCCACAGCCACAATCCTATTCAATGGGGAAAAGCTGGAAGCATTCCTCCTAAGATCCAGAACAAAAAAGGATGCCCACTCTCACCATTGTTATTTAATATAGTCCTTGGAAGTTTTAGCCAGAGCCATCAGGCAAGAAAAATAAATCAAAGAGATACAAACTAGAAAGGAGGAAATCAAACTATCCCTATTTGCAGATGACATGATTCTATATATAGAGGATCCCAAAGACTCCACTGAGAGATTATTGGAAATCACCAAAGAGTTTGGTAAAGTGGTAGGATACAAAATCAATAGCCTTTGTATACACAGAAAATGCCACAGCTCAGAAAGAACTTGAGAGATCAATCCCATTCACAATAGCTCCAAAAAGAATCAAATACCTTGGAATAAATTTAGATGTCAAAGAACTCTATGATGAAGATTACACAACACTAAAGGAAGAAACAGAAGACGACATTTAAAAATAGAAAAATCTTCCATGTTCATGGATTAGAAGAATCAACATCATCAAAATGTCCATAATAGCAAAAGCAATTTACAAATTCAATGCGATCTCAACCAAAATACCAATGACATTCTTTGCAGATCTAGAAAAAAATGATGCTAAAATTCATATGGAAACACAAGAGACCCTTAATAGTTAAAGCAATCTTATACAACAAAAACAAAACCAGGGACATCACAATACCAGATATCAAGATATACTACAGACAATTATAATCAAAACAGCCTGGTACTGGCACAAAAACAGATGTGTAAACCAATGGAATAGAATAAATCTCCAGAAAGCAATCCACACATCTACAACCAATTTATATTTGACAAATGAGCTGAAATCAATCCCTGAAACAAGGATAGTCTGTTTAATATATGGTGCTGGGGAAACTGGATCTCCATGTGCAGAAGTATGAATCTACACCCACACCTATACCTTATACATAATCCACTCAAAGTGGATCAAAGACCTAAATCTACAGCCCAGTGTTATCAAATTACTAGAGAACATTGGGAAAACTCTTCAATACATTAGCATAGGAAAGACTTCTTGGAAAAAAACCCAGAAGCACAGACAGTTAAAGCCAAAGTAGACAAATGGGATTACATCAAGCTAAGAAGCTTCTGCAATGCAAAATTAATACTCAGCAAAGTGAAGAGGCGATCAACAGAATGGGAGAAATTATTTGCAAACTACGCAACTGATAAAGGACTAATAACCAGAATATATGAAGAACCTAACAAATGCAACAACAACCCAGTTAAGAAATGGGCAAAGGACTTAAACAGACATTTTTCTAAAGGGGAAATTCCAATGGCCAAGAGACACATGAAAAATGCTCAGGCTCACTAGCCATCAGGGAAATGCAAATCAAAACCACAATGAGGTTTTACCTCACTCCAGTTAGAATGGCTCTCATACAGAAATCATCAGACGATAAATGCTGGCAAGGATGTGGGGGAAAAGGTACCCAAATCCATTGTTGGTGGGAAAGTAAGTTGGTACAGCCATTGAAGAAGACAGTATGGAAATACCTAAGAAATCTGAATATGGACCTAACATATGCAGCCATCCCACTCCTGGGAATTTACACAAACCAATAGAAATCAGCATATGAAAAAGTTATATCTGTACCTCATGTTCATTTCAGCTTAATTCACAATAGCTAAGATATGAAATCAACCCAGATGCCTATCAACTGTTGACTGGATAGAAATTATGGTATATATATACCATTAAGTACTACTCAGCTGTGAAAGAAAGAAGGAAGGAAGGAAGGAAGGAAGGGAGGAAGGAAGGAAGGAAGGAAGGAAGGAAGGAAGGAAGGAAGGAAGGAAGGAAGGAAGGAACTATATTAGTACTTATATAGAAAGGTACTATTGCCACGCCCACAGCTGTGATACCCGCGTGGCAAGATGTTGCTGCGTCGGGGATCTAAAAGGCTGCAGGGTTTTGGGGTGAGCACTCTGTGGAGTTTAGCCTCAGGCGATTCCTGTGTAGTCCACAGTTGTAACGACCCCCGACTCACAGTAAGGGAAGCCGAAGACTGTCCTTGCTAATTTTTTGGGGACACCGTGTCTCTGCTCTGCTGATGATCTCATTATGCATTATCTACCAGCTGTGTTTACACTTTACTGCTTACCCTCATAATTCTCAGAAACTAAAAAATCAAGAAAAAGAAGTTTCCCGTAAGCCAGGAATGCAAGTCAAAACATATCATTAGGTTCCCATTGTAGTAACAGAAAAATGTTAAGGTTACTCAGAGGTTATCTCCAGGTACCTAGAGGGCAAGCAAAACCTTGGACAGTTATTCCCCTAAACAGTTCAGTAAATGAAACTAAGCCAAAGGTCAATTCTCATCCTCAGTAAATGAAACTAAGCCAAAGGTCAATTCTCATCCTCAGTAAACGAAACTAAGCCAAAGGTCAATTCTCATCCTCCGTAAATTGTCTAAAAACAATGTCCCCACTATGTTCCTCATAAAACCACTCATATGACATCATTGTTTTAACTCATTTTGTCAACCTTTGTGATAAAAGTTTTACATTTGCCTGCAGCATTGTTCTTTACTATATAAACCCAAGCCTTACTACAATAAATCGCAGCAGTAACATACACATAACGTGTGTGTGTCTGTCTGTCATTTCCCCGCCGATTTCTGACTCTCCTGGCTCTTCGTCCCCTCGTTCTCCCTCGGCCTGAGACTCCGCGAGAGCTGGTCCGCGGCATACTATATATTAGGTACTATAAGTAACCTAGAAATGATTTTAAATACTTGAGAGTCTGATATGGATAGGTTATATGTAAATACTATGCTATTTTATATAAGGGACTTGACTATCCTCACATTTTAATATCCACAGGGGTGAGGCTGGCACCAACCTCCCAGGGATACCAAAGGAAAGTATTCAGCCTTTAAAAAGAAGGATATCTTGGGCCAGCACTATGCCATAAGGGTAAAACCGCCACCTGCAGTGCCGACATCCCATATGGGTGCTGGTTCAAGTCCTGGCTGCTCTGCTTCTTATCCAGCTCCCTGCTAATGTGCCTGGGAAAGCAGTGAAAGATGGCCCAAGCCCTTGTGCCCCTGCAACTATGGGGGACACCCAGAAGAAGATCCAAGCTTCTGGGTTCAGATTGGCCTAGCTCTGGCCATCACAGCCATTCATGAAGTGAACCAGCAGATGGAAGACTGACTCTCTCTCTCTCTCTCTTTCTCTCTCTCTGCCTCTGCCTTTCAAATAAATAAATAACTCTTAAAAAAAAGAAGGAAATCTTGTCATTTGCAATAATATGTATGAACTTGGAGGATAGTATCCTAAGTGAAATAAGCCAGGTGAAATAAGCCAGATAAAGATAAATAATGCATGATCTCAATTTTAGGTAGAATCTAAAAATGCTGAACTCACAGATAGAGAGTAGAAGGGTAGCTGCCAGAACCTGGGAGGTGATGGGGAGGGGTCAGTGAGGGAGGCGAGATAAAGGGAGACATTTGTTAAAGGGTAACATGTTTCAGTTGGGATGAATTCTGGAGAATAAACGTGGTTAAGTATAGTTAATAACAAAATGTATTGCATACTTAAATATTGCTAAAACAGTGGATCTAAAATGTTCTCATCACATAAAAATAAGTCTGTGAGGTAAAGGACATATTAGTCTAACTTAAAATTTTCACAATATATACACAGCCAAAACACCAATTTGTTCATTTTAGATATATACAGTATTTGTCAATTTAAAAAGAAAGAGAATGGATAAACACGTTGTGTTCTGTACTAGAATACTATTCCACAATCAAAAGGAATAAACTAATGATATCCAACATAATCTGGATGGATCTCAAAAATAGGTGGAGCAAAGAGAGACAGACACAAAATATTACATATTACATAACTCCAATATAAAGTTTAATTACTGGCAAACTCATTTACAGTGCTACCAATCAGAATAGTGATGGCCTCTGCATGAGACTCGAAGGGGGCACAAGACACTATTTTTTTAAAAAAATAGGCTTTAATCTGTTGTCAATTTTTTAAAAGATTTTATTTATTTGGCCAGTGCTGTGGCTCACTAGGCTAATCCTATGCCTGCAGCACTGGCACCCCGGGTTCTAGTCCCGGTCGGGGTGCTGGATTCTGTCCCGGTTGCTCCTCTTCCAGTCCAGCTCTCTGCTGTGGTGCAGGAGTGCAGTGAGGATGGCCCAGGTCCTTGGGCCCTGCACCCGCACGGGAGAACAGGAGGAAGCACTTAGCTCCTGGCTTCGGATCGGCGCAGTGCACCGGCCACAGTGCACCAGCCATAGTGGCCATTTGGGGGGGGGGGTGAACCAATGGAAAAAGGAAGACCTTTCTCTCTGTCTCTCTCTCACTGTCTAACTCTGCCTGTCAAAAAAAAAGATTTTATATATTTGAAAGACAGTTACAGAGAGAGAGAGAGGTCTTCCATCTGCTGGTTCACTCCCCAAATGGTTGCGACAGCTGGAGCTGGGCCAATCCAAAACCAGGAGCCAGGGGCTTCTTCCTGGTCTCCCACATGGGTACAGGGGCCCAAGGATTTGGCCATCTTCTACTGCTTTCCCAGGTGATAGCAAAGAGCTGGATCAGAAGTGGAGCATCCAGGACTTGAACCAGTACCCATTTGGGATGCTGGTGCTGCAGGCCAGCGGTTTAACCCATTGCACCACAGCACCAGTCCCACAAGACACTTTTGTGGGGTGATGAAAGTGCTCTAAATCTTTATCTGGGAATGAATTTCCCATAGGAAAAAAATTCAGGGAATGTCATGGGAATGAAATAATAACTGTAACTGCTCAATATTAAAATGAAGTATAGGAGCCAGTGCTGCCGCCTGCAGTGCCAGCATCCCCTATGGGTGCCGGTTCTAGTCCTGGCTCTCTACTTCCGATCCAGCTCTCTGCTGTGGCCTGGGGAAGCAGTGGAAGATGGCCCAAGTCCTTGAGCCCCTGCACCCATGTGGGAGACTCAGAAGAAGCTCCTGGCTTTGGATCAGCAGAGCTCCAGCCATTGCAGCCACTTGGGGAGAGAACCAATGGATGGAAGACTCTCTCTCTCACTCTCTGCCTCTCCTTCTCTCTGTAACTCTGCCTTTCAAATAAATAAATAAACCTTTAAAAAATAAATAAATAAAATAAAATGAAGTACAAAGTTCTAACAATCAAATGACCAAGTGCATCATGTAAACTTTGATTGGATCCTGTGTGAAAGAGTAAATTATAAAAGTCAGTTTTTAGACAACTGGTAAAACTTGAAGATGGACTTGAAATTTACAAATTATCACTCATTATCTTAGGTGTGAAAATAGTTGCAGTTAGGTAGAATAATATCTATCCTTTTTTAGAAAATGCATGCTGAAGTACTCAGGAGGCAGTATTATGATGTCAACAATTTACTTCCAAAATTACAACAAAAATATTTTATAATATATACATATGTACAAACAAAGCAAATTAATGTACATAGGTACATTGTGGAATAATGGTTATTCATTGAACTATTCTTCCAAGTACTCTGTATGTTTGAAAAACTTTATTTAAAAAGTTGGGGGTGGGGAAAAGAAGACACCAATTGCCATGGAGGCAGAGTGATTCCCCAGGTCATATTAAATGAAGAAAAAGACACCAAAGTGTTCAACAGCTTATAGAACATGCCACCTACCATGCAAGAAAAGAAAAATGTAAACATATGTGGTGTGTGTGCTGGAGAAAAGAAAGTGTAGCCGGCCCCGTGGCTCAACAGGCTAATCCTCCGCCTTGCGGCGCCGGCACACCGGGTTCTTGTCCCGGTCGGGGCACCGATCCTGTCCCGGTTGCCCCTCTTCCAGGCCAGCTCTCTGCTGTGGCCAGGGAGTGCAGTGGAGGATAGCCCAAGTGTTTGGGCTCTGCACCCCATGGGAGACCAGGAGAAGCACCTGGCTCCTGCCATCGGATCAGCGCGGTGCGCCGGCGGCCATTGGAGGGTGAACCAACGGCGAAAGGAAGACCTTTCTCTCTGTCTCTCTCTCACTGTCCACTCTGCCTGTCAAAAATAAAAAATAAAAATAAAAAAAAAAGAAAAGAAAGTGTATCTGTTCACCCCACTGGTGAGGACAGCTGCTACAGCCGATGAGCACAGCTGGGAGAGGTTTGAGGAGACAGCTCTGAGGCCCAAGTTCCCCGTGTACATCATTGTACATAGTTTGGCCTTTATACCACGCGAGTGTGAACAAATAAAGTGAAAAGCAGCAGCAAAAGTGGGAAAGAGGATGTAAGAACTCTCTGTGGCCACGCAAGTCCTCTGCCCAATCAAAGCCAGGATAAACACGCTTGTTTAACTAACAGTGCTGTTGCCAGGAGTCTCTTTTGTGCCTTCTGAGGTTGGCAAACTTAGCATCTTGGGGCAGATCTCCTAAATAGTGGTGCAACCCTGAACGAACGAGTTAGACACGCTAAACCTCTGGTGTTCTAACCTGTGAACGGGACTGATCCAGTGGTTTCTAAAATTTCCTAGAACTGTAAAATTCTGTGGCCCCAATGTTGGGAGGGGGCTGGGGGAACGGGGACTGTTCCCACCCGCAGAGTCTTCTTTAGCTTTGGTGAACAACAAAGCTCCATTGTACAGTCATCCCCTCTCTGCCATCAACTTAACTCCGCGGAGAATGCCTAAGACAAAACCCATCCACCCCGCTACACACACTCCTGGGGCGGGAACCCTCCAGGGAAGGCGTCTTCCTCTCGGCGGGCTCCTGCTGCCCCGCGTCCCGAGGCAGCCGCCCTGCCCCAGCTGCCGCGCCCCACGAGTTAGCACTGGACGGAGGAAGCCCGCAACCAGGCCCGGGGTCGGGCCAGTGGCCTCAGAGCCCAGCGCTGGCGCAAGCGTCCGGTCCGCTTTCGCTAAACAAACCTCGACTTTAGGAAGTGTCGCCAAAAGGCAGCCGCGACCCCAGAGTTTCCCAGGAGCCGCCCTGCACACCAAGAGCCCTCCCTGCGCGCCTCGACCCCGGCCCCACCCAGGGCCTCCTGCGAGACCCAACAAAAGTCCTACACAGTCTCGGGACTGCCCCTGGAGGTTTCGGTTCGCCGCCCCGGAGAACTGCCGGGCTAGGTGAGGGCAGAGCGGCGCCTGCCCCGGAGCG